>NW_001853681.1:14668-20407 GCF_000209125.1 Entamoeba dispar SAW760
ACTTGATCTTGCATAAGAGATATTAAAGGAGATATAACTAATGTGTATCCATCTTTAAATAATGATGGTAATTGATAACATAATGATTTCCCTCCTCCTGTAGGCATTAATACAAGAGCATTATGACCAGCTAATATTGCGTTAATGACTGGGTATTGAAGTAGTCGAAGTGTTTCATGATGAAATATTTTATGTAATACTTCATCTACTCTTTCTCTCCAATGAAAATTTTCTCCCCACCAATTTGTCCATATAGGATATGATTTAATGTTAGTTGATTGAACTACATCTGGTATTTTCTCTTCTCTTTTAAATGGTTCAAATCCTTTTTTTGCTTCATGGTTCTTCCACAAAAGAATTCTTCCAACTCTATCATTTTCTTTTAATCTATTTGTTCTTCTTCCTTTTTGAATTGTTTCTCTTGATATTATAACTTGTAATTGTGCTCTTACCTCTTCTCGTTCAAATGCAATTTTTCGTATTTGTTCAAATGTTTCGTCTGATATTTCAATTTCTTTTAATTGTTTTGTAAGTTCTTTCTCTCTTTCAATTAGTTGTTTCTTATCATTTTCACTAAATACTTTTTTATAATATGGATTTTCTTCATTTATATTTTCAATTATTGTTGGGTCATTTTCATATAAATCTATTAAAGATGATGTTCTCTTTGTAACAACTGGATCACCTTCTTGTGATTCCAATGTGTTACTCTTTTTAAACATTGAACTAAAAAAATCTGAAGATGTTGTTCTTCTAGATATAGAAGAACGAGATTTTATTGGAAGGGTGTCTGTTCGAATAAGTATTTGACTACTGGCACGTTCCATCTCTTCAAACATATCACTAATTGTTTTAGTCTTCTTTAGTTCTGGTGTTTTACTTCTTTGAGGCTCAAATGAGTTCTTTGGTTTAATAAAATTATCCATTAGAGATTGTAGTTTTGGTGGTGTTGTTGTTTTTGGTATAGATTTCTTTGTATCTTCAATGAAAAGAAGGTCTTTTGAATTCAATGTAGTGCTTTCTGATGATGACTTATCTAAATCAATTTTTTGTGTTTTACAACATATAACATTATTTGACATGCACCCAGCATCACTACCATTACATGTTTCTTTTTGTAACTCTTCCTTTTCTTTTGTTTCTGCAAAACTGACTTTTTTTAAACCAAACCAATGTGAGTTATTAGGAGAGTTTACCAATAATTGATTTGATTTTTCTATCTTTTCCTCTTCTACACTATATTTTCTTTTTTCAATCTCAAGATTATCATAACAGTCATCATCAATAACTATTAAATCAATTTCTCTTACATCATCACTTTCACTCATCTGAAACTTTATTCAAATTCACTATCAAAAATTGAGTTTTTCTATTTTTTTGTTTTTATATTTTTACCTTTTTGCGATAAAAAAAAAACAATGAAATACCGAATTTTTATTAAAGTCTATTAAAAAAGGAATAATAAACAAAAAGAACCAATAGAATAATATAATTGTTCATTATTAAAAAAGAGTATAAAAGAATAACAGAAGACAGTATTTTATTTTTTAAAAGAACAACCAAGCTATAGTATTAAACAATTACAGAATAAAATATTATAAATATAAGAATAAAGAAAAGCATTGAATTTTGAAGAAACAACCAAACAATAAAATTTAAAATATATTTATTTTCTGAAATAAATCATACTCATTCTCGTTAAGATCTTCAAATTGAGAGTTGTTTTTTTTCTTGAAAGAAACAATTAAGTTTAATAGTATTGAAACAGTTCTTGATTATCAGAACGAAAGAGAAAAAGAAAAAAAAAAATAGATTCAGTTATTGTTATTAAGAAAATTATGATAAGTAATAATAATGTATTAAGAATATCTAATAAACAAACACATAATTCTTTCATAATATAGTATAAAATGATTAATTATTTTACAAAAGAATATATGTCATATTTATAACTTATGTGAGATACAAAAATAGAATGACGACTAATCATTTTCATAAATTTTATATTACTCTAATTAACTCAATAAAATAAGAAATATTAGTTTATCAGGTACTTTACAACTGAATGTTGAAATAATTCTATTTGTGAAATTAAGAAATTCTTGTTAATAGAACAATAAAATAAAGAACAAGAAATACAATCTATGGAAAATACAATGAAGAAAAATTAACAAAAATATAAAATTACGATTAATAATAAAAACAAAATTAAATAAACACTGAACAAATTTTATTCAATTGATTAAATTATATTATACTAGTTTCAGACTAAAGAAATGTCTTGATTAAAAACATTGTTTTTATAACATTGAAATTTCACATACAAACTATATCGAATCATAATAGCCATTAGAGTTTTATTGAGACTTTTACAGTGTATTATTCTTAATATTTATCCATTATAAATATTAACTCAAAACTCTTTAAAAAAGATTCAATAAATATCTATTAGATTTTTTTAAAAAATAATAAAATGAAAGTTTTTAGTCAAATTTTTACAACAACAATCCTAAAAATGACCATTTCATATTAATACATTATAAGTTTTCAAGTAATCAAGTAACAGATATATGGTTTTAGAAATTATCACAGTCAGTTAGTCAATAGAAAATAATATATTCTTTTTTGAATAATTAATTAATTCATAAACAGGATGAAAATGTTTATGGAATATCTAATAGAACAATCATACAACTTAAGTAAAAAAAGATTGTTTATACTTAAATTAAAAACAAGAATAATCATAAGATATTCAATTCAATCATACAAAAATTATATGTCAATAATATTATAGTATTATTATGTTACAAAATAAAATTATTTTGGATAAATGATTTTAATATTTTTCAATCTTGTATTCTATACTATCCTCTTTTAATATTTTATGAATCGTATATTAGTCTTTATTATAAAAATTACTCTATAAAAATAGAACATTAAACTTACTATTTTTAGCTCTGACATAAAAAAACTAAACTCACAATTATAATTAAAATATAGAAAAAATAAAACTAAAAAAGAAAAATAAGTTATTTCCTAAAGTCCATAGAACAAAATGGAATAATTTATAACAACAAACATCCTCCTTTCTTTGTTTTCTTTCCTGCGTTTTTGTTTATAGCTTTGTAATCTTGTACTCTTTTTTGGATTGACCTAATGATAAGTTTCAAAAAGATAATAGCCTAAAAGAAAACTGACAAAATAAACAAACTTGTATTGTGATTGTAAGTAATTGTGAATTGCTGTTTGCAATAATTCTTGAATTCCATCACCTGTTTTTGAACTTATCTCTGCATAAAAACCATCTTGATCATTTACAGAAGCTTTCCCTTCAGTCATACTAATAGCACGTTTACCACAATCTGTAAAACTAGCAACAAGATACATAACTGCACTGTCATTAAGTCGAACGAAATAATTGAAAAGATTTAATGTATTATCAAAAGACTCTTTGTCAGTAGCATTAAATAGATAAAACAAAATATCTCCACGAGCACCAGGATCAGTACTTGCTTGTTTCATAAATGCTTCATTACCACGTTCAATAATACTAACTTGAATAGGAAAATTGTCTATTGTCATTTGTTTTAGTTTTTGCTAATTTGTCAATAACTAAGACAATCAATGATAAACAATACAACAAACATGTTCTAGATAATTTTCCATTTTTGTTTCAGAAAATTCATCATCAATAAGTCTTTTAATGAACGCTGTCTTTCCACTGTCTGGAGAACCACAAACAGTAACTCCAATATTAAATGGAGAGTTCATTGTTATTTAAATTGAAAGTTAGGTTTTTTTCTTTTTAGGAGAATAAAAAAGATGCAACCTTTTTATCCAAAAGTAGTTATTTTTTCTTTTTTCTTTAAGACATTCATTATTTTTTGTTATTAAATTAAAAATATTTATGTTAAGAAATGAAACAAATTATTAAAAATTTTTAGCCAATCATTGTATTTCAAGATTTTAAAGTTTGTATGATTATTTTTAAATTATAATAACATTTTAATTATTTCAATAATCCTGTTTGTTATTTTTTTATAAATAAATCTGTGCATTATTTTTGATAATTATTTAAATTAATAACAAATATTGACAATTACCATAACTATTTCTAGACAGCACAGTTGTGGTAATTGTTATAGCATTATTATATTTTATAGCTTAAGGTTGGTAAATTATTTGAACATTATTCATTTTTCTTTTATTATGAGACTTTCTTGTTTATTTATTTTACTATTTATTTTTTATTGAAAAACAAAGTTTTTATATTAATTTAATGTTAATTATTACATTTATACAAAAATTACACTCAACTTTATGTTTAATTACTTTATTGATTAAAAAACAATCATTTTTTAATTTCTAACAAATTATTAATTTAAAATCTCTTGTATAAATATTATCTAACAATTAAGTGATAATATTATTAATTGTTTAATTTATTTTTATTCAATTCAATTTTTTCTTTTTTCATTAATCAACATTCTTGAAACAAAAAAAAAACAAAAAATAATCTAAATAATGACATTTATTTGTTTATTTATGTTTTCATTGTTTTGAGAAATTATGTTATTATAATTGTTGTTAGTGTCTTCATCATTTTCTGTCATCACAGTTTTTAGTTGATGTTATATCTTGTATGTTTGAATCATTACAATTATAATCATTATATAATTATTACATAATGTTTTTTATTTGTGTAATTTGTAATATCATTGTTATGGTTATTATATTATATTATTTCATATTTCTTTTAATTTTTATTAATAATTATTATTATTTCAAATAATATATATCACAACTAAAATTATTTCTATAATTCATTTTCATATTTCTTATCTTGTAATATTTTTTAATTTAATTAAACAATTGTTCTTATATTTTTTTATTTTAATAACAGTTATATCATAATATGTATTTTATTTTGTTTAATATAAAGAATATATAATTATGTTGTTGTTATAAATTTAATAATATAACAAATTAATAATTAATTGTTATAAATAAATATAAATAAACAATATAATAAATTTATATAATAAATTTTATATTCATTTTATATTTTCTAATTCATTATGAATATTAATTATTATTCAATTAAATAAATCTTCAATTACATAAATATATTATCAAAATAAAACATCATTTTGAAATTTGATAATAATAAATCTATAATATAAATGATATAATATTTATACATATTTACAATAATTTATATTTTCATTATATATTATATCAAATTTTCTTTATTTAATTATTAATTTATTTTCTTGTATTATTAATCTTGAAACAACATTAAATAAATTAATTATTTCTCTTTATATTAATTTTTTATGGCATTATTTTATATTTAATTTTCAATTCATTTACATTATCGTTTTATGTTACAATCTAATAACTAATGAAATGACATTATTATTGGTATTACATAAAGATATTTAATCAACAAATAAACTATTATGAAATAATACATCAATTTTATCAATTATAATACTAATTGAATTTAATGATATTAATTTTTGTTGTTTGTTCATTTGATTTACTCTCCCTTTACATCTTCTTAATTTAATTTCATTAATAATGATTCAAAATAATCTAATCTAATTTTAAAATAACAAAATAAAAATAGAAATGAAAAATACTTATAAATAATAATAGAATAATACTATATTTAATTATTACTTTTATAATAACATTAATTAAATTGTTATTAAAAACATAAAAAGAATCATATAG
>NW_001853680.1:0-5712 GCF_000209125.1 Entamoeba dispar SAW760
TTATTGGTGTAGCTTGAAAACGAAAATTAGTCAAATTAGTCGAAGCATTTTATAATTTTGATAAAGATCAAAGTTTGTTGTTTTTCTAGCACTATCATGATAGGACGACTGTTTTTATTACACCACAAACAAAGAGTCTCGAAACACTCACATTGGTAGGACGGTTTCATTACAATCGATGAATTAAAAAGTATTCTTATGGACCAAGGAATGTGTATTTCCAATGAAGAGGCTGATGAAGCTGTAAAAGAAGCAAATCCAGATGCCGATGGATATATTGATTATAAAGCATTTGCTCGTTTCCTTGTTGAAGCTTGTCGTGAATAAATTTATATCCTTTCATTATTTCTTATTTAAATGTTCTATAAAATAGAGTCTTTTTGTGTAAGAGTTTTGACATAAAAGCATTTATCAATATCATTTTAACCATTAAAAATATTATTACGACATAGGTGTTAGTTTATATAATGTGGGTGTGTGTTGTGACTATTCTCTATAATAACTTTTTAATTTAATGACAAAGTGCTATGATTTCTTAATAAAAGTTTTGTTATTAGTAGAGTTGTAGCTGAATTATTAGTTCTGTTAATTTGGATATCTTTCTTTTGTTTTTTTGAGAACTCGGACTTTTAATTATTTTCCACCATTAGACTAGACCCTTTTTATTGCACGTTTCTAATTTCTGAAATAAAAAATACATCCTTTATTTCATCATTCTTTTCATCTTTTATTATCTATTTTTGAATTATTCCTTTTTATCTTCTTTCTTTTTATATTCTCAACTTTCTACTTTTATTCTTTTCATCTTCTTCTATTTCATATTTTCACTTTTCTTTCATACCATTCTTTCTCTTCGTTTCTTATCTTATTTCATTTTTTTTTTCGTGGTTCATCTGTTTTTATTTCCTCTTTTCAGTTATTCACTTCTTAATGTTTCTTCTGATTTATTTTTAGTTGACTATAAATCAAACTATTTTCTTTCTAACTCTGTTATTTTTCTCTTTGTTCTTAGTATTTCTTTATTTTTGTTTATTTTATTCATTTTTTATAAACTTTCTATTTTATTATATACCTTTTTTTATTCTTTTCTATCACTTATTTCTTATGAATTCATTTTATTTCTTTATTCTATTTTATTATTTATTATTTTTAAATTCAATTTATCTCTTTCATTCATCATTGATTAAGCAAGATGTTGAATTGAAATATAACAAAGATAATTTAAAAAGAGTGAATAATATATGAATTGAATAGTTGTACATTTAATGATTTCAATATTGATAATACTATTTAATGTATATGATATAAATGAAATTATTTTATTTATTCTATTCTTATTTTTGATAACAAATATAATATTGATTGATTAAAATTTAATTATTTATTATAGAATTATATTCAAACACTAAATCATTAAATATTTGATTTTGATTTATACTGATTATTGATTATTAATGGTATCAAGAATAATGAAATGGTATTTAGAATTAAATATATAAAATGATATAAATAAATGAAGTAGTATATTTACAGAATGAAAATTATGATAATGAAATTATCAATAAAATATTGAAAATAATATGAAAATTATATTTAGTGTTAATATCATTATTGTATTTAATTGATATAATACTTATTATTAAAATCATCAATAAATGAAAATATAATAAAATATAATTATAATAATAAGAGAAATGATAAATAATAATGAATAATCAAAAAAATTTTATTTATTTTCATCATAAATATTTATATTAATCAAATTAAAGTATAATGATAATAATAAAGATTGAATGAAATAATGATAATAATAATAATAATAATAATAATAATAATAATAATAATAATAATAATAATAATAATAATAATAATAATAATAATAATCAATTAAATATATAACATTTATATATATATATGTATATATTTCATTTCATAATATCTTATTTATTTACAATACTTAAATATATCAAAATGAAATATTAATGATGAATTATATTTATTTTTCATTTTTAATCAACATAAAACCAAAATACTAAATAACAAAAAATATAAACAAAACATAAATAATGTATAAATAAAATAAGAAATAGTGATTATAAAAAGTAGTTAATTAAGTATTAATAGAACTTGTGTCTATTGTTCCTGCTTCACCGGAGACTAATCCCGTCCCTGAATCTTCGTCATGTTGTTCCACAACATATGTTTGGTTTTGGTAGAAACAGTATTCCATGACATCCATCATGTTTTTAATTACATGGTTTTTGATTTCTTTGGTGATATCAATTTCGATTTTTAATTCTTTAATTAATTTAATACTTCCTATATTTATTATCCCATTAATCGAAATTACTACTGAAATTATTTTGACATCTTTTAATTTCTCTATTTTCATTACCCTATTTTTCAATTCCTTATACATATTTCTTTTCTTCCAATAGGCTCCATTAATATTATGATCTACCACAATATTCATATCAAATATTAGACCAGTTTTATTCTTTTTATCTAATACATATATATCTGGTATTTTATGATATAGTCCATCACTTTTTGATATTATTTGTTTGTTCCATATCATAGTGATGTCATTGTATTGGAACATTGTTTCATATGTTGATTTCTTATATTGATTATTTCCTGTTTATTTTCTTATTAACCCTTCCCATATGATAATGCCAATATTGTCATGTCTCTCCATTTGTGATTTCTTATGACAAATACAAGATAATAGAATGTGTTCTAGTATTGATGTCTTGTCTTTACAAAGTGGGCAGTACTTCAATCTTTCATTTTTTAATATTTTATCTTTCTTGTACCCACAAAATATTGCTCCATCTTGCATTTTAGTTAATTGAAGAAATGCATTTTTCTTTATATTGATGGACTTCCATGCATTTATTGTAGTAGTTTTATCTACAAATTTTGACTCGAACCATCTTCTAAAATGTCAACTTGTTTGATGGGACTTCCATTTTTTGATGTATTTGTTGGTTATTATTTTATTTATTTTTAATACTACTTCTTTTTCTTTTTTATTTTCAATCCCTTCATTTATTATTTCTTCTATTTTCGTTTCTGGGATTTTATGACTTAGTGATTTTTTAATTCTATTCCATATTCCTTTCTTGGAATACCATCTATCTATTATGTTATTTCCTATTTCACTCTTGTACATTAGTACATTACTGTTCTGATTATTTCATTAACATATTCGTCATTTAGGTTTATTAATCATTCACCCATTTCATTTATAGGGACATATAGACGGTCTTTGGAGTTACAACAATGTATTTTGCCTTTCTTAAATATTTTCTTATCTCCAAATCCATTCTATCTAGGTCAGTTACCTTCCAATTTACTACTGATGCTGAATATCTGAAGATGGGTATTACTTCAGTATTAATTCTTGTAATATAACTTCTATTACTACTTTCATCAGTATTTATCTCTTCCATTTTCTTCATCATCTTTTATTTGATGATTTTACAATTGAAGGTATCATTAATTTCATCTGACTGCCATACTCCTAAATATTTATACAAGTCCTCTCCTTCAATTAATGTGATGTTTTGTATTCAATCTGGTATTTTATTAATGTTCTTTAATACCATTCCTGATTTATTTTCATTTCCATCCTTAATCCACTTATTATTTGTTTAATTTCATTGTGGATTGTTCCCATTTCTTCATTACTTTGTGTCATTATTCTCAATTCATCCATATACAATGTATGGTTTGATTTTGGGAATTTCTCTTCTATGATTTGAGAAATTATATTCATTTGGATGATGAAGAGTAGAGGGGATAAGGAATCACCTTGTAAAATTCATCAATTTAATACATCCTAGATATTCATTATATTTATATCCTATGAATATCTTCAATCTGTTCATCATACTTTCTACAATGTCTATGATGACTCCCTCTTCATTAAAATATTTAAGTGCTTCTATTACCCATTCATGATTTACTGTTTCATATGCTTTCTTAATGTCATAATATGACTCTACATATTTTGTGTATTTCTCTTCTTTTTGCTGCTTTAACATATAACTGTTAATTAATCCTTCTTTATTATCAAGAGATTGCAGTTTACATCCCAATTGATTTTTACTAATTTTTAATGATTCACTATTCATGTTAATTCTATTGTGAATCTTATCTTTCAATATGGAGGTAAATACTTTCATAATTACATTTGTACAACTAATATGACGATAATTAGTGACATCGTTCATATCACCTCCTTTGTTGGTTAATATAGTTCTTCCGGGAACCAAAATAAGTGAAGAAATTATGAATCTAAATAAAATGATCAATTGAAAATGGTGTATTATATTTTTTGAATATTAGATTATTCTGTTTTCTATTATTTTCTCTTAAAATTATAAAATTATAAAATAAAATAAAATGTAGGTAAAATATGAAATCTATAACATTCAGTTGACATTTTGTAATATCTTATTGTATTGAGTATGATGTATATTGATTTGTTGAGTATATTTATTCATAATTATGTTCATTTTATATTATTCTTTATTTCATTTCATTTACCTTCAATTCTATTTTATTGTGAAAATATCATTATGAAATGTAATAAAGAAGAACATTATGTTAATTCAAATTTATAATGTTAGTTATGAATAATAATGATTATATAAATATGAATATTTATCGTATTGTTATTAATGAGTAAATATGTTATATTTCATTTATCACATTGATGAGATATCATAATGATATGTTAATAGATGTTATTATTTATTTATTTATTTAAATGATATAATTATTGATATGAAAATTAAATTATATCACAGATGATTATCAATGTGAATGATGATAATATACAATGTAAATTATTTATATTATCATATCAAACAAGAGTTAAATGATGAAACAAATAAAAAGATAATAAATATGAAGTTTCAATGAAATGATGATATGATAATAACAAATTGAATAATTTAAACATCAACACAATAACACAGAATGAAGAATGACTATTTAATATGTAATATAAATTAAACATTTATAATTAATAATAATGAATTTAATATTCATCTTCAACTTTCATTCATGATAATAACTCATTAATTTTATCATTAATCATTATATTTATTTTCTTATTATTTTCTTTATTCTTTCTTTTATCATTTTCTTTTTATATTTATTTTATTTCAATTTCATCAACAGATATAATCATTTAATACAGAAAACGAAGTAGAAATATATAACTAATAATTTACAAATATGTTATTCTCATATTTAATCACAAATATTTACATCTAATTGTATTTTCTACTATTTTTTACCTTTTAAACATTTAACAAGAATTAATTTGCAACATGATAATTCATTTCAATGATCTATCAAACATAAACATCATGTTTTAATCAAACAATGAATACATTCATTACATTTAGACAACAATTATGAAATAATTAACAATTTCACAAATCAATATAATAATATAATGATGAATACGAATAAAATGCATAATTTCGTGACCAAATGTTTATATCAATGAATATTTATTTTTACTCATCAATATATTCTCATTGATCAAATCAATTCATTCTTTGTATTATTATTATTTTAAAATATTCATGTTATTCTTCTTAATTCAAAAACTATTTGTTCATAAATATTTTCAGTTAGAGAAATTCAAACAGTTGTTAATCAAATATCACTTTAAACATTATTTACAATTGC
>NW_001853678.1:0-1101 GCF_000209125.1 Entamoeba dispar SAW760
ATCTTGGGCCGCCGCGCGCTACAATGGAGTTACTAGAGAGCATTTTATCATTTACACCTTATTTATTAGGCTATGTCTAATAGGTAGGGATAGTAAGTGGTGTACCGAGATTGAAATAGTTAAGGAAAACTCAAAAGAACGTACATGACAGGGATAAATGATTGGAATTATTTGTTTTGAACGAGGAATTCCTTGTAATATCGAGTCATTAACTCGAGATGAATACGTCCCTGCCCTTTGTACACACCGCCCGTCGCTCCTACCGATTGAATAAAGAGGTGAAATTCTAGGATTCTGTCTTATAGATAGAAAAATGGATTTAAATCTCCTTATTTAGAGGAAGGAGAAGTCGTAACAAGGTTTCCGTAGGTGAACCTGCGGAAGGATCATTAAAAGAAAAGAAATAATCTTTTAAAATAAAACAAGAAATTTATAGAATAAGATAATCTACAAAGAAAATAATAAAAGTAAGAATAAAAGGAATTAGAATATAAGAAGAAAGAAAAAGTATAATAAAATATTACTTTGGATAGTTTAGTTTCCTGTGCGATGAAGAACGCAATGAATTGCGATAAGTGATAGGAACAATAAAATGTGAATATCCAAACTTTGAATGCTTGAAAGTATACTTATGAACTTCAAGGTATATATGATATTCAATATCCAAAATAAAAGAGTATATTAAAAGCAAATATTAGTAGAAGTGAGAAGTAGCTAGTGGGTAAAAGAGAGAAGAAGTAAAGAGCTTTAACCAGATATCTATAAGTGAGTTAATAAATAAAGATTTGAGTATCGTAAGAGGACTCCCTTAACTTAAGCATATCAATAAGGGAAGGAAGAAAAAATAACAATGATTTCTTAAGTAATGGCGAATGAAAAAGAAAAAGACCAAGTTGATAAAAATGGATAATTGTAAAAAGGTTAGAAGAATACAGCAATGTGTGAGGCTAGTCTTAAATTATTCAGAGTGTAACTAAAAGAAAAATTATATTTAAAAGAGATAATTTAGATTGAATTCAGAACGAATGCTGAGCCAGAGAGAGTGAAAGCCTCGTCCATTTAAATATATTTTGAAAAGAATATAGTTTAGAAAAGAGTAAA
>NW_001853677.1:0-1841 GCF_000209125.1 Entamoeba dispar SAW760
ATATTTCTTAGGATTTCCATCTGTAATTTAGGATCGATTCACCCTAATCCAAGTAATGTTGTTTAGGAACCTTTCTCCTCTTCAGTTCTAAGATGTTTTTTTCCTCTTCTTAGTATTTGCTACTACCACCAAGATCTGCACTAAGGACAGTTTCAATCTAAATTACTTTAAATCTTTACTACTTTTGTTGTCCTTACGCCATTTCGTTTCCTTACTCGTTAAAATGTCTTCATTTTAACGGTCGAGTATCAGTTAAGAAATTATAATGCCATCCATTTTCAGGACTCATTCATTCGATAGGTGAGTTGTTACACATTCCTTAGCGGTTTCCGACTTCCATGGCCACCGTCCTATTGTCAATATGAATGAATACCTTTTGTGGTACTCGTTATGTTTCTTTTTGGCACTTTATCTCGACGTTCGGTTCATCCCGCATCGCCAGTCCTGCTTACCAGACTTGGCCGATTCAAAGTATGTTTATATTTAAATTCCTGAAGTGTATTTAACACTGAGAATTCTTCTTTGTTTATTCATAGTTTGACAAGATGTTGAGTGAAAATACTCACCCATTACACCTAATCATTATCTTTACCAATCAATACTATTAATACTTTGACCTTCCTAAGGGAATATTCAGGTGGAACCAGCTACTAGATAGTTCGATGAGTCTTTCGCCCCTATACTCAAATATGACAAGTAATTTGCACGTTAACACTGCGTGAATCTTCCACCAAAGTTTCCTTCGGCTTCAATCCGTTCAAGTATAGTTCACCATCTTTCGGGTCCTAACATATTTACTTCTTCTATTGAAAGATACTATTGCTAATGTATTTCTACACTCTCATAGTTTTCGTTTCTCTCATGTATAGCTTTCTGCTATCTCATCGCATCATGTAGACTCTGTCGTGTTCAGACGGGTAGATATTACTCTCAGAGTTTCTATCTCGGGATAAATGTATTAATCTTACTTAAATAGCTTTTATCATTCCATTATTATTGGATTTTTACTTTTAATTCACAATTAAATACTAAGATTTCTCTTAATATTCTCGTTTATTAATAATCACTATAAATGAAATAATTCTCTTGCTCTTAATAATTTCCTATATTACAAATTTCAATACAATCTTATTAAATATACTACTTATATATCTAATCTTTTTATATTTTTATTTATAATACATTCTACTATTTTTCTTATAAATTATCCGTTCACATATTACTCTTTCAAGCTCTTTTCACTCTTTTTCCAAAGTTCTTTTAAGTTTTCCTTCACAGTACTTCTTTGCTATCAGTTTTCCTGTAATATTTAGACTTTGATGAATACTATCACCTTTTCGATTTATACTTCCAAATAAATTTACTCTTTTCTAAACTATATTCTTTTCAAAATATATTTAAATTGACGAGGCTTTCACTCTCTCTGGCTCAGCATTCGTTCTGAATTCAATCTAAATTATCTCTTTTAAATATAATTTTTCTTTTAGTTACACTCTGAATAATTTAAGACTAGCCTCACACATTGCTGTATTCTTCTAACCTTTTTACAATTATCCATTTTTATCAACTTGGTCTTTTTCTTTTTCATTCGCCATTACTTAAGAAATCATTGTTATTTTTTCTTCCTTCCCTTATTGATATGCTTAAGTTAAGGGAGTCCTCTTACGATACTCAAATCTTTATTTATTAACTCACTTATAGATATCTGGTTAAAGCTCTTTACTTCTTCTCTCTTTTACCCACTAGCTACTTCTCACTTCTACTAATATTTGCTTTTAATATACTCTTTTATTTTGGATATTGAATATCATATATACCCTTGAAGTTCATAAGTATACTTC
>NW_001853676.1:0-2062 GCF_000209125.1 Entamoeba dispar SAW760
TTATATAACTTATATCATTTATATAACTTATATCATTTATATAACTTATAACATTTATATAACTTATAACATTTATATAACTTATATATCCCTTTTTTTATCTTCCCAGTATTTTATGAATGTTATAGGGCTTGTGGCGCAATGGAAACGCATCAGACTACGAATCTGGGGATTGCAGGTTCGATCCCTGCCAAGCTCGTCTTTTTATTGACTAGATTACTTTACTTTAATCCCTTTCAACTTCTATAACCTTTATATTCTATTATATATATATTTCTTTATTTATATATATATATATATTTCTTTATTTATTTATTTATATATATCTTTATTTATATATCTATGTATGTATTTATTTCTATATTCCTTTATTTCTATATTTCTATATTTCTATATTCCTTTATTCCTTTATTCCTTTATTTAAAAAAAAACTCTCTATATAAAAACAAAAAGGTAGATTACCTGACGTTCCCATCTGTGTGAACATAATGGTACTGATCAGGCTCTAAGCATCTTTACTTCCGTGTTCGGATGGGAACGGGTGTATCCTACTTGATATGAACCTACCGTTATCCTACTTACTTATGACTATGACTATCATATATTTTCTTATATTATTATATTATTATATGACTATGTACTTTTATTATTATTCCTAGTCTGTTTATTTTATATCTTATCTTTCTTATGTCTTTTATATATCATATCTATATCTATATCTATATCATATCTATATCATTTATATAACTTATATCATTTATATAACTTATATCATTTATATAACTTATAACATTTATATAACTTATAACATTTATATAACTTATATATCCCTTTTTTTATCTTCCCAGTATTTTATGAATGTTATAGGGCTTGTGGCGCAATGGAAACGCATCAGACTACGAATCTGGGGATTGCAGGTTCGATCCCTGCCAAGCTCGTCTTTTTATTGACTAGATTACTTTACTTTAATCCCTTTCAACTTCTATAACCTTTATATTCTATTATATATATATTTCTTTATTTATATATATATATATATTTCTTTATTTATTTATTTATATATATCTTTATTTATATATCTATGTATGTATTTATTTCTATATTCCTTTATTTCTATATTTCTATATTTCTATATTCCTTTATTCCTTTATTCCTTTATTTAAAAAAAAACTCTCTATATAAAAACAAAAAGGTAGATTACCTGACGTTCCCATCTGTGTGAACATAATGGTACTGATCAGGCTCTAAGCATCTTTACTTCCGTGTTCGGATGGGAACGGGTGTATCCTACTTGATATGAACCTACCGTTATCCTACTTACTTATGACTATGACTATCATATATTTTCTTATATTATTATATTATTATATGACTATGTACTTTTATTATTATTCCTAGTCTGTTTATTTTATATCTTATCTTTCTTATGTCTTTTATATATCATATCTATATCTATATCTATATCATATCTATATCATTTATATAACTTATATCATTTATATAACTTATATCATTTATATAACTTATAACATTTATATAACTTATAACATTTATATAACTTATATATCCCTTTTTTTATCTTCCCAGTATTTTATGAATGTTATAGGGCTTGTGGCGCAATGGAAACGCATCAGACTACGAATCTGGGGATTGCAGGTTCGATCCCTGCCAAGCTCGTCTTTTTATTGACTAGATTACTTTACTTTAATCCCTTTCAACTTCTATAACCTTTATATTCTATTATATATATATTTCTTTATTTATATATATATATATATTTCTTTATTTATTTATTTATATATATCTTTATTTATATATCTATGTATGTATTTATTTCTATATTCCTTTATTTCTATATTTCTATATTTCTATATTCCTTTATTCCTTTATTCCTTTATTTAAAAAAAAACTCTCTATATAAAAACAAAAAGGTAGATTACCTGACGTTCCCATCTGTGTGAACATAATGGTACTGATCAGGCTCTAAGCATCTTTACTTCCGTGTTCGGATGGGAACGGGTGTATCCTACTTGATATGAACCTACCGTTATCCTACTTACTT
>NW_001853675.1:0-10294 GCF_000209125.1 Entamoeba dispar SAW760
TCTTATAATATTGATAAACACAAATTTGTTGTATTTTCAATCTTCTATGTGTTCATTGATTTTAAGACATTGTTTTATGTATCTAATTGTCATTTTCAACATTTAAGAAAATGAGATAGAAGATAAGTTATTAAATAAAAACAAGATAATATTAAATGAACTAAAGAAGAAAGAAGATAAAATAATAATAAATGATGATTGAAACTATTACAAGAATTAAAGAGTCAATGGATGTGATTGATTTAAAAATTAATCATAAAAAAGAAATAGAAGAGAAATGAATAAAGAAATAGCAATAAAAACAAAGAAAAAGAATTATGGATAATTTAATGAAATTATAAAAGAGAAAATGAATAGAAGAAGAGAAATAATATAAAAGATACAGAAAGATAAAAGGAGAAAATAATCAAGAGATAAAAAATAAACAATAATATTTAATTAAGAAATAATAGAAATTGAGAGTAAAGAAGAATAGAATAAGAAGAAAGACATAATACCCTAAAAAGAAAAAAAAAGAAATAAGAGAAGAATATAAAAAAGAAAGAAGTATTAGAATCAAAAAAAGATAAATAAACAAAAACTGATTTTGAAATAAAAAGAAAATAGAAATAATGATTAAATAAAAAAAAAGAAATGAATAAATAAAAATGGAAATAAAAGAGAAATAAAATAAAATTTAAAAAAAAAAGAGTTTAAGAAAGAAAGAAGAAAAAGAAAAAGAAAAAAGGAAAATAAAAAGACCAAAAGGTCTATTTTTAAAGAAAAAATAAATAAAAAAAAAAGGTAAAAGAACTAAAAAGAAAAGAAATAAGAAATAAAATGTTTAGTAATTATTCAGTTGTTGATGAATGGGTTCAACCAATTTCAAAAGGACTTAATGTACCAATAGATCAAGTAAAATATTTTACAAATGCAATAATTGCAGCACCTATTTGTTTTGGATTAAGATATCTTCCAAATAATAAAAATATAAAACATATTGTTTATGGAACATTAGGAATGATTTTTTCATATTTACTTTTTGGACAAGAAAGTATAACAGTAATTTTTACAACAATACCAGTTTATTTAATTATGAAATATAATAAAACACAAAAAGCAGCTAATATATGTTTTATAATAACATTTGGATATTTATTATATCGACATATTTATTTATATTTTAATAAATATCTTATATGGACAGTTGAATTTACAACAACACATATGATTCTTACATTAAAACTAACAGGATTTGCATTTAGTGTAGCAAATTCAAATAAAAAAGAATTAACAAAATATTTAGAAATACATAAAATAAATAAATATCCAAATATTATAGAATATTATGGATTTATATTTTTTTATCCAGGATTATTTAGTGGACCAACATTAGAATATAATGATTATATGTCATTTATTGATATGAGTAGATTTAAAGAAATTAAAGGAAATCAACTTCCTAAAATTCCTATTTTAAAATTTATTGAACATTATTTTGGAGGAATTATATTATATTTTATTTATGCATACATTAATAGTAATCCATTACCAGATCCAGAATATTATATTCTTAAACATCCAGAAACATGTAATATTGGATGGAAATTATTAACTATTTGGTGGACAGTTTCTACACTTAGATTAAAATATTATGGAACATGGAAATTAACAGAATCACTTGGAGAAATTTCAGGATGTGGTTATACTGGAACAACAAAAGAAGGAAAAGATCAATTTTTATTATATAGAAATGTTAGTATTTTAGAATTTGAAATATGTAGATCATGTAAAGTAAATATGGATCTTTGGAATACTTATGTTCAAAAATGGTTAAAAAATTATGTTTATGTTTCAATGATTGGAACTCCTTTAGAAAAATATAAAACTACTTTAACTATGGTAGTTTGTGCATTTTGGCATGGTGTATATCCTGGTTATTATATTTCATTTCTTATATTAGGTTTTGATAAAGATTTATCAAATTTAATTTATAAACGTCTTGATCCTTTTATGAAAATAAAATTTGGTGAAAAAAGTATTCAATGGAAACTTTATGATATTTTATTAAGAGTATTTAATCATTGGCATTTAAATTATGCTGTTTATCCTTTCATGAGATTCGAATTAATCCCATCACTTATTGTACTTTATAGAACTTATTTCCTTGGTTATCTTATTCCTTTATTCCTTTATTTATGGTTATCTTATTATCCTCCTCATTTATCTTATCAAAATACTATGAATGAACAATTAAAACAACAAAAAGATTCAACATTACTCAAAAAAGAAGATTAATATTTTTTTTATTCATTCATTTTTTTTTTTTATTTTCTTTTTATATTTTTTATACAAATGGATTTTAACATAATTTATAAATATTTTACAGAAAACATAAAAAATTAATTACAAAAGAATGAAAATTCAATATCAATCAACAAATATAAATCATAGAAAAATCTGTACAAATAACTATTATTTGTATTGTTAGAAATACATTAATTTTATCATATTAATTATTATCATATTAACTAAAATATTAATACTATGAATATTTTCAATTATTTTCATCATTATAAGTATTTTATTATTAATTTAAACAGAATCAATTAACATTTTAATACAAATAATTATTATAATAAAACACAATGATAATATAACTAATATAAAATAATGAACAAAAACAAATAATAAATAATAGAAATAATAGATTTTAAACAATTAAATATTATACAACAAATTTAATACATTATATATTTATCATTATCATTTTTAATTCTTATTACATGATTCAACCATTATTATTAATAATTATTTCATAGTATTTAATTTTTATACTTTCAATTATTATATTTTTTTATAACATGAATAATTTAAACACAATAAATAGATAAAAACATTATATATGATTCAAAACAACATTAAAAAATATACACAAAAATAAAATAAATAAAACACTTTTAAACATGTTTATTACCTTTTCCATAAAAATGATATTATTTTATAAAATAATCATATAAAACAGAATAAATTTTACAATAAAAATGATATTTATACAATTTTCTTTATCTTCATATTTTTTATGTATTTCTGTTTATTCTCTTTTCTCTCATTTTCTTGTTATCCTTTTATTTTTTATTTTTTATTTCAATTTCATTTGTTGTTAATAATTTAGGTTTCTTGTTTGTATAATGTTTATTATCATTATATTTACTTTCTTTCTTATTTGTTTTTCTTTGTATTCTTCTTTTTCTATTCACTTTTCTTCTTATTTCTTTTATCATTATTATTATGTATTTTATTGCTATTGAAGTTCTTTCTTTTCTTTCAACTTGAATTCCTGTTTCTTGTTTGTTTTTCTTTACATTACTCTATTACATTACTCAATAACATGGCAACAAAATTTGTTGTATATTCTGAATTGATAAAAGGAGATGAAAACAATAAAATAAAAAGAAGATAATTAAGTATTAATAGAAATATTTTATATTGTTCAGTAGAGATTAAATAATCCATTTGTTTTAAATGTATTTGTTCATCAACTATTAGTTTGTTCTTTGATTTTAGTTGTTGAATTATGACAATTTCATTTTCTCATTTATTTATTGTACAATAGAGTATTTTAAACATCAATTATTTAAAAATTCATTATTTAATTTCTATTTGATTTTGATGAGTATTAAAATTATTCTTTATTTTCTTATTTTAAGGAGAGTATATATTATTACTGTATTGTTATAGGTTAATATTCTTTTTAGTGTCAACCACTAGACCCTTTTCCTTTGATAATCTTATGTTATCAAATATACTTGTATCATAACAAATAATAATACCATCTTTATAAATACCCATTCGTTTATTATCAACGATATCCTATCATTGTACATAATAAACAGTTTATTCTTGCAGTATTGATTAAGACGTTTTTCAACTAAATACAACATTATAACCAGTCCATAACTAGTTGATTTGAATGATGGAAATATTTTAGGGAAATGTGTGGTGTCTCTGACGTGCTATCTTCGAATCTGAAAATAATAAAAATAAAATCGAAATGAAAACATGTTCATTCAGTTCATACTAATTTATAAGAATCATGAAAAAGAAAAGAAGATTAAATGAAAAGTTATTTAACTTACTGATTATTATCTAAACATAACTTTAAACAAACAATTCATTTCTGAATTATTTATGCTGTTGTTTGATGTTATTGTTCAAACAAACTTTCATTTATCTTTGAAATATGAAACTGTAGAAAATTAAACAGAAAATATTCAAAAGGAATTGAATTAAAAAGTGTTAGCAACAATCCCAACTATAGCCAACTCGAGTAAAGTTGCATGCTTTAAGATCTTCTAAACTAATAAAGAAATTAGCAAAACCAGCGTCTCCCCACATTATATATTCTAAATCATTTCCACAAATACTTCCTATTTGAAGAAGAGTTTCAGTGAGGTCTTGATATTCATACATTCGAGGATCTTCTTGTGCAAATTTAGAATATCCACCAATATGAATGTCGTCTTCAACATGTAGGGATTCATAAAGATAATTCTTCAAATCACTTTTTTCTGGTTCATCTATTTCATATTTCATTGCATATTTCTCAGCAATATTATCAAATTGATAACAGTTAGTTGGAATTCCCATTTCTCTATGTTCTGGAATTAATAAACAAGGTGTTTGTATTGGATCACATTCTTCATGTTCAATAATTGGTGCTTCTTGTAATTTGGATTCATCTTTTTCAATTGTTTCAAAATAAACAACTCTAAACTTTTCTTGATTTGTTATATCTTCAGAATTAACTCCATAGTCATATGAATCATCTACCAAAACATAAAATTGTAAAATTCCTTTTGTTGGATAATTTTCTAATGCTTCAAATTCTTCAAAATTGATTTGCATAATAAAAGACAATGGTTTCCCAGTAGTTAAGTCTTTTGGATATTCAAATCCTTTTGGTAAATAAGGTGTTCCTCCTAATTTGCAATTGTATCTACTTGCTGGTTTATCACTACATTGAAATCTAACTATTTTCTTTATTGTTGATGACATTATTTCTTTTGCAATTTTCTCAAATTTCTCATTGGATGTCATTGAATTGATTATTGATGATTTATGAGATGAAACTCTTGATCTTTTATATTAATTCTTTTCTATTTCAGATCTTATTCCTCAATTTTCTCTTTTTTAGATAAATTAAAAAATTCCTTTTTAGATGAATTTTCATTTGAATATATTCTATAAATAAACATTACAATATTCATACTTGTATTGAAACATGAACATAATCACTTCTCATTATAATCAAACACAAATTAGTGAATTGTTTAGTGACAAATTGACTTCATCTCATTTCTTATTACTTTCATATTCTTTTAATATTCAATTTTATTATTGTATTTTCATTTGAAATATTGAGGAATATCAAGAATTTAAAATAAACAAAGAAATCACTACAATAAGATGACATCAAATCAACATGAAAACAAAGTAAAAGAAAATGAACAAGAGATAAGGAGGAAAGAGTGTGAAGATAAAAGAAAAGACCAAGAAGAAAGGAAAACAAAAGAAATAAAGAATGATATTATTAAAATCAAAGAAGAACATAAACCAAATAAAACAAATGAAATGAAACAAATAGAAGAATGGACAGAGAAAAGTATAGGAAATATTATATTTAATTCAAATAAAGATGATTGAAATTAGAATACATCACTATTTAAAGAATAATAAATACAAAACATTTAATAATTATTATTGAAGATGAAGATGGAAATAAATTTGGAGGATATGTTAATGTGAAAATTGATAAAATTGGTGATATATAAATGATTCAAAATCATTTTTATTTTCATTAAAATCAAAAGGAAGAATAAAAGGAATGATGAAATTTGATATTAAAAATACAAATATGCATTTATTTTATATAATCAATCAGATGGTGGTTTGTTTGCACCTTGATATCTATGTGATATTGTTGTTTATAAAGAAAAAAAATAAAACAGAATCATTTTGTAAACAACATTCATTTTCATATAAAGGAATAAGAAATAAACTTTGTAGAAATGAATATTTCACACCAAAAAGAATCATTGTAATTGAAATGAAATATTTTTATTCATTATTGTTTATTTGAAATATAAAAATAAAAAATCATATAAAATCAAATCAATAAATGAAGTGATTAATATAAAAATGATCATATTATTATTTCATTTTCTTTCATTTGAAATATTCACATTTATTGTGTTATTTTAATGAATAATAAGAATGAATGAAATTTAATCAAATATGATTTAATTAATAACTTATATTTCATCATGTTCACAATTAAATACATTAATTTGTTCACTATTCTTTATTTCTAATGAATTAAAGTGTTTTCAATCATTTTCAATTGAAATGTTTTATTTAATTTGTTATTTGTATTTGAATTTAAAATTAATGATTATTGAAATTGGTTATTGTTTACATTGTTATTTTAAGAAGAATACATCAATATCATTATGATTGTGTTTCATCTTTATTAATATCAACAATTATCAGTAGAATCAATTTAATTATTGATAATATTTCATATCCAATTTTAAACTATCATTAATAAATAATATTTCATCATAATAAACAGCAATTATTTAAAACAAACAACATTCTTCAATATTCAATCATACCATTTCTTATTAAATAACAATCAACACAAATTATTATAATATTGAATGTTGAATATATTACTAAATATATTGTTATTATCAGATGATAATTGATGATTTAAATTTTGATTTCATTTTAATGATAGCGTGTAGTGTTTCTGACATAATACATTTGAATCATAATGAAATTGAAGAATGTAATAAATAAATGATAGAAAAGAATTGAATAAAAAGAATGAATAAAAATTAAAACCAGTTATTGTATTGTTCATTATATGATGAAAATAAATAAATGAAATAAAATTATCAAATTATAAAAACATTAATTAAAACATATTAATGAAATAAAATAATCATAATTAAGTAAAAAGTAAAATGAAATGATAATTATGATTATTTGAATTAAAATTTAAATTATTTCTTTATTATTCTTATTATCTTTTCTTTTATTCTCTTTCTTTCTATTTTTTTTATTCTATGTTATTCTTATTTTATTCTTTCTATTCTTTAATTTCTTTATATTTTATTTCTTTTTTATTTATTATTATTTATCTTTATTTCTTATTCTTTTAGATACTTTAAATATAGTATTTCTAGAATACTACCATAAACTATATCTATCTTCTTGTAATAGTTGTTCCCAACCATTTATAAAATGAATTGGTTGTATTATTACGTAAAACAGTTTGTATGTTTATTTCTTTCTTTTTTTCTGTTTAAATACCATTTTCTAACCCTTGTTATTATTCTTTTACTATTCTTTTACTATTCAATTTTATTATTATTTTATGGTTTTATATTTGTTTTATATTCTTATCAATTCTTGTTTTCTTTATTATCATATGTTTCATTCTTATTTATCCATTCTTTAATACTTCTTTCTATTTCTACTTTATTCACTTATTCTTTGTTTATCATCATTTGTTATTACTTTCTCATTATTTAGTTGGTTTATTATCATTTTATTCTTTAATTAAATGATGTTGATTGGTTATTGTTTTGTTTTCATGTAATTAATAATGTTATCTTCATACTCATTCATTTCTTTTATCATCTTCATCACTAACAATGAATAACAAATAATAATAAAAGAAAGAATAAAATGAAATCACAATGATAATTATATAATAATATAATGAATATGATTATAATTTAAAAGAAGTTAAGAACATGAATATAAATTCATTATTATTATATTCATTATATTTCATTATTTATTTTATTCTTTTTATAATTTAATTTGATTATCAATTGTTATTTATTTATTATATTTCTTTATTATTTATTATTTCATTTTATCATTATTTATTTGTTTAAACAAGAAGATATGTTAATTATTTAAATATTGTTAATGGAGATTGAAGTGGGTGAGGAATGGAATGTAAATATAAGTAGAAATGATAATATGAATGAATAGAAATAATGAATAGGAAAAATAAGAAATTACTTCATCTTTCCTAACTCTTACACATTTAACAAACATAAATCTGGTTAATGCTAGTGAATGCACACAAAGCACTGTTCTGCAATAAACACTTTTGTATTACTCTTTGTTCTATTCCACAACATTGTTTTGGTACTCAATTATATTCTTATTTATCTGGTTGAGTTCTTTTCTTTCTTTTATTTAAATAAACACAACATTACAAAATAAGAAATAAACACAAAAATAATAAACAAAATAAAATATAATCAACAATAAATATTAAATTATATAACCAAGAAACAAAACACAAAATAGAAGCAGAAAGATAAAGAAATAAAAATGAAATAACATAAAAAATAGAATAACTAATATACAATCAATAAAACTTGATTGATAATATTATTAATCAAAAGAATAATGAATAACTAAATAATAAATGATAATAATTGATATGAACAAACGGTGAATGAAATATAATAATGTAATATTCATGATTTAAATATAAAACAATTAATACAAATAAATGAAATAATGATTTGAATAATAATCAATTATTTCTAATATTTTCATTTATCTTTATTACATTATTCTTTTGACTTTATTATCTGTTATTTCTTTTATTCTTATGATTATTCACTATTTGAAATATTAGAAAAAAAAACTATATTAATTGAACAAATTAACAATAAATAACCATAAAAATAAACAACTAATATAAACAAATATAAATAAATGATAAACAATCAAACAAACTAAATGATTAATGTTTAATCAAACCATTATATTAGTTATTAATTGATTCATTGTTTATGAATTAAATTTCCATTATTAAAGTTTAAAAAAAAGAAAAAAAGTCAAGAATCATATCTTAAAAATAAATTAAAATTAAAATTAAAAAAGAACTAATAAAAGAACTAATAAAACAACTAATAAATAATAAATCAATAATGAAATTAGGATATAATGAAATAATGATAACATCAATGTATTTTAATGATATTAATGATTTTATTAATTTAGAAATGGGTGTTAAAAGATTTCAAGGAAATATGGAACGATTTCATTTTAATCCAATTCCTTTAAATCATTATTCAAGAAAATTGTTTCCTAATATTGAAACATTTCATATTTATAATAAAGAAGATAAAATATTTAATGATGGAAAAATATTTAAAAAAATAATATGGTACAAAGTAGATTATTCAACATATTTAAAAGAAAAAGAACAAGGAAATATATGTAAAAATATAGAATATACAAAAGAAGATAGATGGAAATATGGAAATACAATACCACCAGAAGTTAAATCACTTGGATATGAATGTTTTTATGAATGTTCATTATTAACAACAATTAATATACCATCATCTGTTAATGAATTAGGATATGATTGTTTTAATGGATGTAAATCATTAAAATCAATTAATATACCATCATCTGTTAATAAAATAGGAAGTTATTGTTTTTATCACTGTTTATCATTAACATCAATTAATATACCATCATCAGTTATATCAATAGGAGATGGTTGTTTTTCAGGATGTTCATCATTAACATCAATTAATATAGATAATATACAATTTATCAGTGAAGAAAGAATATTTATGAATGAACCAGTGTTAATTAGTATTAAAATACCTGACAATCTAGAAATAATTAATGGAAAGAATATTTTCAAGAAAGATATCAATGAATTTATTATTCCTTCTTCAATTACTAAATTAGGATATGGTTGTTTTTCTAACTGTGATTCATTAACAACAATTAATATACCATCATCAATTAAAGAAATAGGAGATTATTGTTTTGATGGATGTTCATCATTAAAATCAATTAACATACCATCATCAGTTATATCAATAGGAGATGGTTGTTTTTCAGGATGTTCATCATTAACATCAATTAATATACCATCATCAATTATATCATTTGGAAATAGTTGTTTTTGTGGATGTGAAGAAGAATTAAAGAGGAATGAAAGAATACCAAGCTATTGCTTTGATGAATAGTGACGAATGAAATAAAAATATAATAAATGAAATACAATATAAATTGAAGTAGAAATAAATTATAATTGATTATCATTTATATTATTATTCTTTTCTTATTTATTCTTTTTGATATTATTCTTTTTTATTGTGTTAAAATATTTATTATTATTTATTGTATATGTTTATTATTTCTTATATCTTCTATTTTATCATATTTATTTATTATCTTTTATATCTTTATA
>NW_001853674.1:0-1519 GCF_000209125.1 Entamoeba dispar SAW760
ATAATAATGTTGATATGTTAGAAAATTTGTATCAATTAAAAACAGTTTCATGATAATTAAGAATGAATATAAAGAATGAGAAAGTGAAATGATGATGTATTAAATAAAAAGAATAAGAAGAATTAAATAATTTGAGAATAAAATAATAAGAAATAAAAATGGTGATAACATTTAATGAATCATATTAAAACATCTTTTTAGAAACAAATACAAAGAGAGAATAGAAATAATGATAAAGAAAATAATCAGAAAATATCATATTCTTTAATGGAATATTCAATTCAAAAGAATGAAAAATAAAATGATATTTCATGGATAAAATAAAATCATAAAATGTTCTTCAAATAAAAGAAATAAATAAAAACAAACAAAACAATATGAAATAAAAGAAATTAAACAGTTTAAAATAAATATTTTACTGATATTTCATTTTAAATATATTTTATATAATATGATTTAAAATTGAATGAATTTTATTTAAATAATGATATTTATTTAAGAATATGTTAATTATAAGATGATTAAATTTAATAGAAGAATTATTTAAGAAAATAAAATAATGAAATAATGAAGAATAAATAACAATGAATTAAAATAATAAATAATATTCTCAAAATAAAGAGAACAATAATGATATAAAAAATAAAAAAGTCAATAATATAATTCTAAATATTCATTGAATTAATTGAATTAATGTAATTGAATTAATTAATAAATAATGATAAAATATAAATGATAAATAATTATTTTATTTATATTGAAATTAATATGTAATTTGTTATGATAATAATTATTTTAAATATTTCATTCATATCAATTAAATTATTCATTTTATTTTCATTAATATGTTTTATTTATAATGACATTATAATAACATTATTTATATTGAATTATGATGATTTAATTTTGAGTTAATATGTAATTTATTGTAATAAATCAATTGAAATAAATATAATCAAAATATTATATTCTTTAACTTTTAATTTTAAATAATATATTGTTAATGAATAATAAATAACATGAAATAAATGATAAATAATTGTGAATAAATTGAATCATTTGATGATAATGATAAGAAATAAAATAATAAAAATAGAAGAAATATAAAAAGAAAGAAACAAATATAGAAATAGAAGAAAGAGAGAAATAAATAATAAAATAGATATGAGAAAGAAGAAAAGAAGAAATAAGAAAAATATATTAAATTTCTAAATATAAAATAGAAATAAAAGAAGAAAAGAATAAAAAGAATAAAAAGAGAGAATGATATAATTACAAATACAAATATATCAAATAATTACACAACAAATGAATGATAAAATATGATAGAAGAAAACAAAAAGAATAGAAAGTAAAAATAAAAAAGAAATACATGAATTATATAATAAAAAAGAAATAAACATAAATAAAAGAAATATAAAGAAATGAAGAATAAAAAGAAATAAATATGATAAAAAATAATAAAAATAAAAGAAGAAGTGATAGAAATATCATAACAGAAAAAAGAAGAATAGAAAAC
>NW_001853673.1:0-1169 GCF_000209125.1 Entamoeba dispar SAW760
TTGTTAAATAGCACAACACATTGTATTTTTACAACCAAAAGAAATTGTTTCAAGAGAAATTTTTTCAACAACAAGAATGCAAAAGTTACTTTCATTAATTAAAAAATTTATTCATCAATCAAAAATAAAACCTATGTTAATTACTTATATCAATAATTTGATTTCAGTGGTTGATTATTATTTAATTGGAATAGAACCTATTGAAAATATTCATGAAGGGTTATTAGAAAATCTTTTAGATATTTTGTGTGAATCATCAAACCTCTTTCCTAATTTAATTAAAGAAGGAGAGCATGTTGAATTTAATGATATTAGAATTACTTTTGTTACATGGATATCAACTTTAATGAATGTTTTATTAAAAATTATTAAAATATTTACACCTAATTATTTGTATATTCATTTTCCATTAATTCATCAAAAATTAATGTCTCATATTAATTCTATTTTAGATAAAGTTCCAATTCTTTCAATTAATAATGAAAAATACTATTATCGCCAAATAGGAAAAAATCAATCTGTTTCTCCAGTTACTTTTATTCTTCCTTTTTATACTAAAGTATTAATCTTATTTAAATTAAATAACATTGAATTTAATATTCCAATTGAAGATTGTAAAAAAATTGTACAAATAGCTCTATTTCCAATTATTTTTAAAGAACAAATTGTTAATAATGAATGGATAAGAAATGGTACAGAGGTTTTTATTCAATATGAACAGGTAGTATCATTACATTTTAAAGAACCTTTACTTAATACAATTCAATTACTTCAATTTTTAGCTGAAAGAATTGGATTTGATTATATTTTAATAGAAATGATGATTGGTATTCAAATAATCAATTGCGATTCTTTAATTGATAAAGAAATACCTCAATATAATGAAAAAATAAAAAATAAACGTACTGAAGAGACTCACAATGAAAATGATAATTCAGTTATTAGGGAACAAGAAATTAATCATATTATTACTATTCTTAATTCTATGGGTGAAGAAACGTTAAATGAAGATGAAGAAACTACAAGAAATGAATTATTGAGAAGACTTCAAGAATATATTAATTTAGATATACCTGTTATTCAAAATCAAATAACTAGTGATGAAACTAATAACGAAGAAGAAAAAGAAAGAAAAATAGAAAATAAAGAGAAAGAAGAAGTAAATGATT
>NW_001853672.1:0-3135 GCF_000209125.1 Entamoeba dispar SAW760
AATCATAATAAACATTAGTTGTTATAATTTATATTTAATATATTCATATTAATTGTATATCATAGAATTTAATTTATATTTTCATTATATGATTATTATATAATTATTGATATTATTTTGTATTCATATGTTGATTATCATATATTTTCATAATTTATGAATGATTGTAATTTATATTTATTCATAATATATTAAATAAAACAATGTATATCTTTATTATCATATATTATTTATTATTAATGTTATTTTTATTTGATTTTCATCATTCTAAAATATAATTATTAATATCAATGAATATGATTGATTATGATAATCTAATATCAATATAAAATAATATAAATTGTTATTTTACATTATATAATAAATGAAATATAATATAATATAATATAAAATTAAATATAAATTAATTATTAATTGTTAATTCATTTATTTTATTATACAATATTAATATTATTTCATCAATTATTTAACTAATAAATGTATTTATGAATAATTTAATAATGTATTTATGATATTCATCATAAAATATCAATAAATTAATAAAATAATAAATTATATTTATTTCATTTTTAATTTAATTTTATATTAAATTAATTCAATCATATTCTTTTATTTATTCATTTTCTTTATCTTTGTTTATATTTTTTGTTTATTTCATTACATTCTTTATTTTACTTCTTTATTCATCTCATTCTTCTTTATTCTTTTGAATTTTATTCTTTCTTTTATTCATGTTTACTTTATTTCTTATTATCCATTTCTTTGTTTTTTATTTAAATTAACCATAATGAAATTTAAATCATTTGATTTTTTGTATTTTATTTCAAATAACTAAATACTGAATTAGTGTTATTGTTTCTTCAGTACATCACTACACAGTCTGATGATCTTCTTTGATTTGTTTCTGTAGAATTCTACTGTTAAATTCAGTACTTTCACCATAAATAACTTCTCCACTATCTTTACTTTCTTACATCTTATATATTTGTTATTTTATATGTTATATTATATTTTGTTTCTTCTATTATTTTACATTCTTCTTTTTCTTCATATCCAATTTCTTTAAATTCACCTATTAATTTATTGATTTCTTCTTTATCAAATGATGATAATCCTCTTGCCCATTTTATTAATTTTACTATTTCTTCTTCTGATCTTGTATTATCATAATCTTCATCATCTGGTTGTGAATCTACATAATACATTGGAATATCAATATTTTTATTTATTTTATTTGTTTGTTTAATAAATTCAATCATTTCTTCTTTGATTTCATTTTTTAAAATTTTATCTTTTTCAATTTTCTTTTGTGAATAACAGTTATAACATTTAGTCCATACAATACATACATGTTTCCAAAAATCTTTTATTGGGAAAGCATCAGATATAACTTTAACAATATATTTAAGATTACCAGAAAGTCTACAGCTATTATAATCCATTGTTAATATAATTCCTTGTAATCCTGTAACTTTAACACATCCAATAATATTTTGAATACCTTCATTATCAAAACCACAAGTATCATTAAGACCAGGAGTATCAATAACAAATACATCACTTCTATCTCCTTCTCCAAAATATCCAGCACCCTCTTTTGTAACTGAATTTAGACCATCACAAACCATAAAAACATTCTTCTTTAAAATAAAATTACCTAATGAACTTTTACCAACACATGTTTCTCCAATCAAAAGTAATTTAGTTTGTTTCAATCTTTCTATTGTTTCATGTCCTTCTTTTTCTTCATAAATAATTTCTTTGTATTCATTTATTATTTTATTGATTTCTTCTTTATCAAATGGTTTTAATCCTCTTGCCCATTTGATTAATTTTACTATTTCTTCTTCTGTTCTTGTATTATCATAATCTTCTTCTGGTTGTGAATCTACAAAAAACATTGGAATATCAATATTTTCATTTATTTTATTTGTTTGTTTAATAAATTCAATCATTTCTTCTTTGAATTTCTCTTTCTCAATTTTATATTTTTCAATTTTCTTTCGTGGTATGAAATTATAACATTTAGTCCATACAATGCATGTATGTTTCCAAAATTCTGAAAATAGGAAAATATCAGATATAACTTTAACAACTTGTTTAAGACTGGCATAAAATCTATCTACATTATAATTCATTGTTAATACAATTCCTTGTAATCCTGTGTTTTTAACACATTCAATAATATTTTGAATACCTTCATTATCAAAACCACAAGTATCATTAAGACCAGGAGTATCAATAACAAATACATCACTTCTATCTCCTTCTCCAAAATATCCAATAGTATCTTTTGTAACTGAATTATTACTATCACCTTCACTAAAAACATCACTTTTAAGAATAAAATTACCTAATGAACTTTTACCAACACCTGTTTCTCCAATCAAAAGTAATTTAGTTTGTTTCAATCCTTCTATACTCATTATTAATGTTTAAATGTTTTGTTTAATTGAATTTCTAATTCTCAGTTGTTTTTGATAAAAGTTAAATGATGTTTAAAGAAAGTGTTTTGAGATATAAATACATGAAGAATTGATAAATTAATAATGAATGAACAAAAAAATAAAATAAAAAGAACTTAGAAAACAATTATATTATTATTTTTTTATTTTATTTTTATTTTATTTTATTTTTATAATTAGAATATTCTCTTTTTTATTTATTTTGTTATTCATTATATTTTGTTATTTAATATTTTGAATAATAATCAAAGATTTAATATTTCAATAAATATAATCAATGATGATTATCACTATTTAAATAGTTATCATTTTATACACATTATCAATATTAGTTTATAATATCATTCTCATTTATGTTTATTATTTATACTAATTATTATTATATTATGTTATTTTATTATTATTTTGTTTGATTATTTGATTGTATTGATTTTATTATTCATTAATTTGATATGTTATTTTATTTATTCTTTTATTTTCATATTGAATATCTTATTTAATTTATATTCATTTATATTTATTTGTTATTATTGTGTTTATTCATTTCTTGTTATATCTTCTTTTGTTTTATTTCTTTATTTATCATTTCTTTTGTTTATATTATTTATTATTCTCATTGTGTTATTATTATATATCATTTATTATTTATTTTAAAACTACATTTATTTAT
>NW_001853672.1:3235-10199 GCF_000209125.1 Entamoeba dispar SAW760
ATGATATATATCATATGATATACATAAATATGATATAGATATATCTATATAGAAAGAAGTAATAAAGTAGTATATATCTATAAAAGTGTAATCAAGTTATATCTCATCATATTTATATGATATATAACATAAAATCATTTAATAATTTCATTGACGTGAATAATGTTCATTTTCATTATAATCAAAATTTAATAATGAATGAAATGATAATATTAACATTATTTAATAATAAATGATTTAACATAATATTAATTCATATTTTATCAAATACAATAAACACTGAAAACATTGATATCAATATAATCAATTTGTATTTTGATTTAATCTCTCTTTCAATTCTCTTTATTTAATTTGAATAATTAATATTTCTTTTTAAATAACATTTTAAATAACAAAATATTCAATAACAATATTATTTTTACAAAAACAAAAAATAAATAATAATTTGATTATAGTAATTTATTAAATTTATTATAGTTTCTTCCAATTTTATATTTGTTTTACTTAAATTTTATTCACAATGAATTCAAAATTGTTATTTAAAATAATAAAAATGAAATGACGTTTATTAAAAAATAAAAAATAATGTGTTACAAACGTGTATTTAAGTATTTAATCATCTGATTTTGATCTGATATTCATTAAATTAAAATGGAAGAGTTAATAAACAAGAACACCCATCTCTTTAAAGAAGAAATAGAAAAACTTCCAAATATTCAACAATCAATTGATGATATTAATAAACATTATCATTATTATTTAGGAAGTATTAAAAATGAAATATTTGAAATACAAGATAATGAAACATATCTAGAAGCTATTAAAAGAGGAGAAGGAATATTTGATAGGATTGATGAAACAGAAAGAAGAAGAATTGATGTAATAGAAAAAAGTCAAGAAACAATTAAAACAATAGAAATAATAAAGAATAAAATTGAAAATATAATAGAAGAATGTAATTCCGATGAAGAAATACTAAGTACAACACGGAATGAACTAATAGACAAAATCATTTCAATTGAAGAAATGGATAAGGAAGATAAACTATTCAGAAAATCAAAAGATTCAGATAAAATAATACAAGAATTTAACAAAAAGAAAGAAGAATGGAAACCATATTATAGTGATTATTTTGAGAGAAAGAGAAAAGAAGAAGAAAGAAAGAAACAAGAAGAAGAAATGAAGAGAAAAGAAGAAGAAAGAAAGAAACAGGAGGAAGAAAGAATGAGATGGGAAGAAGAAATGAAGAGGCAACAAGAAGAAAAGAAGAGGCAAGAAGAAGAAAGAATGAGACGAGAAGAAGAAAGGAAGAAACAGGAGGAAGAAGAGAGAAGGAGAAAAAAAGAGGAAAGAAAGAAAATAGAAGAAGAAGTAATAAAAAGTATAAAAAAGAAGAAACAAGAAGAAATTCAACAAATAGAAGAATTGACAAGAAGAAGAATATCCAGTATAATATTTGATTCAGATATTGATGATTGGGATAAGAACACATCAGTACTTAATCAAAGAATAATAAATAAAGAACATATAATAATTATTATTGAAGATACAAATGGAAATAAATTTGGAGGATATGTTAATTCTAAAATTGATAAAGTTGATCTTTTTATAAATGATCCAAAATCATTTTTATTTTCAATAAAATCAAAAGGAAGAATACAAGGAATGATGAAATTTGATATTAATGAACCACAATATGCATTTTGTTTATGCAATCAGTCGGATGAGTGTTTATTTTCATTTGGATATGGCGATATTTTTATTTTCAAAGAAAGTGATAAAACACAATCGTCTTGTCAAGAACATTCATTTTCATATAAAGGAATAACAAATGCACTTTGTGGAAAACAATACCCAGATCGTTTCACACCACAACGAATCGTTGTAATTGAAATGAAATGATTTTTATTCATTATTGTTTATTTGAAATATAAAAACTAAAAAAGAAAACAGTTATGATTTTACTTAATAATTTAATATTTCATCGTGGTGAGAAGTGAGTAAATGAATTTCTTTAATACTCTTTTTTGATTAAACCAAAGTTCTTTCGATCATTCCCAATTTAAATGCCTCGCCATTTAATTGGTGATTTGTATTTGAATAAACAAGATAATGTTAAAAAACTTATCTTGTTTATAACGTTATTTTATGATGAACATATCAATAACACTATCCCTGAACCATCTCCTTTGCCATTAACAGTCACTTAACAAACTCTCTTTTCTTGATAAAACCCCATCTGTTCAGCATAAAAATGTCATTAATAAACTACTTATATGTTGATAAATAATAACACTTCACCATAATAAATACTCCGCTAATAGTCATCCACAGTAAACATTAACAAACACCAACTAATCTGTTATGAACGAGTTTTATCTCACCAAAACTAACCCCATAATAGACTGTAATTAGTGACTTAAATTTTGCATTTATTTTAGGGTTTTATGTGATGTTTCTGAATTACCATCTTCAAAACAAAAATTGAAAATAAAGAAGAAATGAAAACAAGAATAAGGTAAATAAAATAGAAAAATGATGGTAAATGAAGAAATGAAAACAAATGTAAAATGATAGTAGTTAATTGAAATTATCAATCAGATTGATTTTAATTTCAGTCAATGGTAAAAATTAATAAAATAAGATTGAGTAATCTTGTTTTATCTACTTCACCTTGCTCAGACGAGATTATACCATTCACTCTCTAATGAATAAGTGTCATGAGGTACTTCTTGGGAACCAAAATAAGCAAAGAAATAATGCATCTAAATAAAAAACCCCAAAAAGAAAAGGGCAAAATATTTTGAATCAATAAAATAATTTAATTTTTATTATTTTGTTCTTAAAAAAAATAAAAAATAAAAAAGTAAATTAAATACACATTTCATATTCATTTATATTTCTTTATATTTTATATCATTTTATGTTCAATTGTTCTGAATTATAAATAATTCAGAAATGATATTTGATTCAATGTAAGTATACGTTTTTGTTATTATTTTATTATTATGTTATTATTATGTTTATATATTATATATTTTATTGTCATACTGGATTCGAAGGTAGCACGTCAAAGACACCATACAGTTCCTTAAAATATTATCATCATTCAAGTATACCAGTTATGGACTGGTTATGACGTTAAGTTTGGTTAGAAAAACATCTTAATCATACTGCAAGAATAGCAGTGTTTATTATGTACAATGACAGATATCATTGACAATAAACGAATGTGTATTTATAAAGATGTTATTATTACTTGTTAGAATACAAGTATATTTGATAATATAAGAAAGATTATCAAAAGAAAAGGATTAGTGGTTGATTCTAAAAAGAATATTAGCCTAAAGCAATACAGTAGTAATTATATATTCTCCTTAAAATAAGAAAATAAAGAAGAAATTCAAACCCATCAAAATTAAAAAGAAATCAAATAATGAATATTTAAGTAAGGGATGTTTAAAATACTCTATTCCACATCAAAACAAGAAAAGGAAAATCTCACAGTTCAACAACTAAAATCAAATAATAAGGCAATAGTTGAAGAACAAATACATTTAAAGCAAATGGATTAATTAATCTCTGCTGAGCAAGGAACAGTAGAAGATATTTCTATTAATACTTAATTATCTACTTTTTATTTTTTAGTTTTTATATTTCAAATAAATAATAAATAAAAGTCATTTCATTTCAATTACAATGATTCTTTTTGATGTGAAATGTTCTGGAAGTTGTTTTCCACAAAGTGCATCTTCAATTCCTTTATATTCAAATGAATATTGAATACAAGATGATTTTGTTTTATTATTTTCTTTATAAACACGAATGTCACCAACTCCAAATTCAAACAAATAATCATCTGATTGTTTACCTACATAAAATGCATATTGTGAATCTTTAATATCAAATTTCATCATTCCTTGTATTCTTCCTTTTGATTCTATTGAAAATAAAAATGATTTTGGATCATTTATATAATCATCAACTTTATCAATTTTAGAATTAACATATCCTCCAAATTTATTTCCATTTGTATCTTCAATAATAATTATTATATGTTCTTTATTTATTATTCTTTGATTAAATACTGATGTGTTCTTATTCCAGTCATCAATATCTGAATCAAATATTATATTAGATACTTTTCTATTTGTCCATTCTTCTAGTTGTTTGATTTGAGTCGTAGGATTGCATAATTCATCTGGAGAAACAGTTGTGTTATTCATTAGATTGTTTGTTATGGTATTGTTTGTTTGTTTTGTTGGAGTGTCTTTTGTTTTATTGATGTTTTCGTTCTTACTCTTTTCTATTTCATCTTTTCTCTTCTGAAGATATTTCTTTTTAAATTCTTCTTGTATCATTTCTTTTACAATTTTTTCGTTAGTTGTGTTATTGTCCATCTTTTTCATAATTTTCTCTATTAAATACCTCTGTACTTCTATATCTAATGCATTGTTGTCTATTTCAATTTCATGCTCTTTAAGTTCTTTGCTTGTTTTTTCGTTTTCTTCTTTTATTCTTCTTAGTTGTTCATGAATATCTTCTTCACTACCATGAATAACTTTAGAAATCTCTTGTACCATTTTGTTTTTTGTTAATACCATTTCTAAGTTAGTCTCTAAATCACAAATTCTTAATTCATGTTCTTTCACTTCTATTTCTGTATTGTTCTTTGTTTGTTGAACAATTTCTTCAATTTCTTTTATTTTTTGTTCATGTTCTTCTATTATCTTTTCTATCATTGTCTTAAATTTTTCTAAGTGAGTAAGTTCTGAAATTGCTAGTGTTACTGTTTTGCTCTTTTCTTGCTTTTCCATTGTGTTATTATTTTTAAGTTATATCTTTAAATTAAAACTATTAATTTTACTTTTGTTTTATTTGTTCATAAACTATTAATTATCTCTTATTTCTTATTTTTACATTTTGAATTAAAAATAGATTAGTTTTATTGTTATTAATTTAAAATTATTATGTTTTATTTTATCATTATTTTTGAATTATTAGTTGAGAAATTAAAAATAAATAAATTTAATTTCAGTTTATTGTTTTTTCTATTTATTTTTGTTCTTTTTTGAATTTATTTTATTCTCTTAAATATTGTTCATCAGATACATTTGTTTTTCTATATCTTCAATATTTTCATCACTACTTCATTAGCTATTTCACATTACTTTTATATCTTTTATATTATTATTCTTTTATCTTTCTTATTGTTTCATTATTATTGATACAAAACTAAAAATCTATGACACTAATGAAGAGAAATGGATATATAATTAATAAATATTTGATATGAAAGTATTATGAGAAATATAAAGAGAAAAATAGAAACAACAAATATTACAAAATTAAAAAGTATTTGAAATTTTATTTAAAATGAAAACAAAGAATATGATAATATAACAAAATATGAATGATAAAATAATAGATAGGATTAAACAAATAAGAATAAAGTTATTAATAAATAAAATTAAACAAATATAACTATTGTCATAGAAAAAAATGAAGAATATATAACAAGAAAATAAATAAATAAAAAGAAAGGTAAAATAAAGGAAATAATCGAAATAATTAAGATAATAGAGAAATAAATAAAATAGTATGAAACAATGGAAAGTATATAACAATTATTAAATTGTGATATAAACTTCATTTGATTTACTTTATTTTCATCATAACAATATTTACTTAAAAAAAAAGATAATAATGAGAAAACAAATAATAAGAATAGTTGAAATCAATATTAAATTAAAAATAATGAAATATGTTATATTATTTATAAAGAATGAAAAAAAGAATGATAAATATTAAGAAATAAATAAAAATAAATAAAAATAAATAGAATCCATATATAATTTTATAATTAATGATTCATTTGTTTTATTATATTATATATAATATTCAAATATATATATATATATATGATTAATTTAAATAAAATATATTATTAAATATTATGAAATATTTTATATATTCATATTATTATTCTTGTTTATTTCTATTTGGTTATATTTTTATATTTCATATTTATTTATGTTTAATTGTTTATAATTGTTATTTGTGTTTTTGTAATTAATATCATTTTCAATTAATTTAAAAAAATTATCATAAAAAGTTTTCGTTTATTCAATACTTATTAATTTAACTTGTTATTTCATCTTTTTAAATTTAAAATATGAATTTTAAACATAATATCACTTTTGTTTATTCTCTTTTATTTTTTATTTTTTATTATTTTATATTTTGAATATAAAGTATTGTTTATTAACTATTATCTCATTGTTTATTTTTATTATTATATTTTAATTTGGTAATGAATTATTATAACTGTTATTAAATCTGATTTATTATTGTTTTCAATATTTTGATAACTTATCATTCTTTTAAATAAATTATTAATATGTATATTTCACTATAATTTATCTTGTTATATCATTATATTACAATTAAATTGTATTTCATTAATTATTCATTAATAAATTATTTCATTTTTGTATTCATTATTAAAAATATTTTCATTTAAAAGAATAATGAACAAATATATTACAGAAACATCAACTTAATAATTTTATGGGTTAGTTTTAAATAATTGAATCATTTCATTAATAAATGTTTTATTAAAAATAAATTAAACAAATCATTAATAAATGAATTGATTATCATTTGATATCATTTCTGTAGTTATATATTTGAATATTAACGTTATATGATATATAATAAATAAAAATTCTAAATAATATTTAATAATTAATTGTTTTCATTTTATAATAATAATTTATCTATTTAATATTTAATGATAATGAAAAAAGAAATCAATGAATAGAAAGAAGAAGAATAAATTATATTTAAATGAATGAATATATTAAACATTTAATAACAATATTATTAAAAAGAACAATGATGAAATGTATTTATTAATAATATTTTTATTTATGATAAATTTGTAATATATTGTAAAATATTT
>NW_001853671.1:0-7122 GCF_000209125.1 Entamoeba dispar SAW760
AATGTTCTTATTAACTATTTATTAATTGTAAAATTGAAATGAATGAAGTGAAGAAGCTGATAATTAACATAATACATTTCAACTACTTATTTCATCTGTATTTAAATTATTCATTCACACTTATACTTCAATATAATTGAATAATAAATAGAAATAAACAATACAATAATTGATGATATGAAAATGAAAGAAGAAGAATAGATGAAATTAACACATTTGTATCTACGAAGAAATAATAATGATTTAGTTAATTTAATCAATTTTGAAATGTGAGATTGATGAATAAAAATGAAAACAAACAATATGTTTTTTACAATGAATGATGATTGAATAACAATAAACAAATAGTTTGATGAAGTATATAATATCACATTTTATTTGTTTGATAATGAAAATGAAGAGAATGAGTAGAAGTAGTAAATAAATAAGATGAATAATAAAATGATACAGATTATTAAATAAACAACATTAATATTCTTTTATAAATACAATGTCAAATGTATTGAAATCAACAATATAAACATATATAAATGAATACATAAATGAACACATAAATAAATGATAATAAATGAAGAAAATGATAAATGAAATGATTAATAAGAAATGATCATTATAATTTGTTTAAGAATTTAACAAAATGAAAAAATAAAGATACAATAAGTAAAATGATATAGAATAAATAATATAAATAATAATAGATTTAACCATGTTCATATTCACATCTTCATTCATGTATCATTCTTATTATGAAGTGAATGTTATTAAATTATATGTAATTGTTATTATCTTTCAATTTTATATTTACTTCATCTTTTCATCTATTTTAAAATTGAAATCAAAGAAATTAAATGATAAATGAAGAATGAAGAAATATAGAATGATTAATATGTTAAAAACACTTCATTTCAAAACAGATGATTTAATAAACATGAAAATGGAATAAAATAAAAGCATAAAGAATAATAATAATAATAATAATAATAATAATAATAATAATAATAATAATAATAATAAATAACAGAGAAATAAGAAGAGAAATGAAATGATATAATAATAAAGTAAATGAATAAATAAAAAGATAAATAAAATCAATATAATATAAATAAAATAATAATAATAATAATAATAATAATAATAATAATAATAAATATAAAGAGAAAATAGATACAAAATATAAAAATATAATCAAAATGAAAATAAGATAATGAAATGTATTAATATATAATAAATTATATATAAATAAAAATATATTCATATATAAAAGAAAATATAAATAATAAGAATATCAACCTAATAAAATATGATAAATATATGATATATAGATAAAATGATGATGATGATGATGATATATATATATAATATAAGAATAAAAATAATATAATAATAAAATATATAAATAAAATACATAAATAAAATAATAATAAAATAATAATAAAAAAGTATACATACATTGAATCAAATATCATTTCTGAATCATTTATATTTCAGATCAAATGAACATAAAATGATATAAAATATAAACAAACATAATTGATTATAGAATGTTATTTAATGTACTTTTTTATTTTTTATTTTTTTTAGGAGCAAAATAATAAAAATTAATTTATTTTATTATGCAAAATATTTTGCCCGAAAATGAAATAACACAATATTTAATTGAAAAAAAAATGGAATTAAAAATAAATATAGTTGAATTAAAAATATATATTATCAAAGAAGAAGGAACAGATGAAACAATTACAAAATTACATAGAACATGAACAAACAGTTCATTACTTGAAATAGGATGATAATTGTAATGAATATTAATAGGAAATATATGAAAATAAATGTTTAAAGAATAGTATAACAATTATATGTAAAAGAAAAGAAATTGAACGAGTTAGATTAACATGAAATATTAGAGAAATTATATATGAAAGTTAGATGAAGAAATAACTGTTGTGATAGATAAAATAATAAGAATGAATAAAAGTACATACGGAATATATCAGAATAAAGAAAATGAGTGATTAATTAGAAATAGTTAGAACAAAGGAAATAAAAAGTATTTAATAAACAAGATAATAGAAGAGTAAAAGGATGTGATAAATTAATTAGTTTGATTTAATATTTTAGCTATTTTCAATGCTTGGTCATGAGATATTGAATTCATATCAACATGGATAGAAATTAAACAATCACCATTAAATAAAAAGTTCTTTTTCAATCCTTCACCTTTGATTCGAATAACTTGACCATCGCTTGTAACCCCATTTTGTTCAATAAATATTTGATGACCATCTAAGTGGGAGATTTGTTTTTTAAATCCTAATAATGCATCTTTCATAGTAATTGTTAGATTGGTTAATAAATCATCACCTTGACGTTTAAAGTTCTTCTCTTCATCATTAACAGTTAATAATAAAAGAAGAGTACTACCCATTTCACCCATATTTTTTATCTTGATAATATCTCCAGTTTTACTACCTTTAGGAATGGCAATATTAAATTCTTTGGTTTCAGATACTTTTCCACTTCCATTACACTTCTTACATTTTTCTGTGATTTCTTCTCCACTCCCTCCACAAATAGGACAGCTAGTTAAATGTTCATAAGTAAATAATCCAAGTCTTAAATTTTCTTTAACCACACCCTTTCCACCACATTTTGAACATTTATGAATGGCATGTGAATGTGCAGCACCACTTCCATTACATAATGGACATTGAATATTCCGGGTTATAACTCTTTTAATTGTATTTCCACTATAAGCATCAGTTAAAGTAATTCCAATTTTTAATTTAGTAGAATGAGAATTAGACGGAATAAAGTAAGTTTTTAAAAAGGGGAAAAGAATAAGAATAATAATAGCTAAGAATGTAACAAGTAATGGAAATATAAGAAAGGCAAGAGAATTAAAATCAGGAGTAATGTCAGATTGAGGGTGTCGTGGTATTTGATGCATAGATAAATAAGAAATAGATAAAAGAAATAAGAAATAAAAAGAAATAAAAAAAAAGAGAAAGAAAGAAAAAAAAAAAAGAAATAATAGAAAATGGCAAGAAATGCAGAATTCATTATTCATGATAGATATAAATTAGAAAAGAAATTAGGAGGAGGATCATTTGGAGATGTTTTTCAAGGAACAGACTTAGAGACAGGACAATCAGTTGCTATAAAAATTGAATTAAAAAAATGTAAACATCCTCAACTTAAAGCAGAGGCACAACTTTATTCATACCTTGCAGAAGGAGAAACAAATCCACCAGGAATTACAAAAGTTTATTATTCAGGAGAACAAGATGATTATAATGTAATGGTAATGGAATTTCTTGGACCATCATTAGAAGATCTTTTTCAATATGTTGGACATCCATTTTCATTAAAAACAGTATTAATGATTGTAGATCAATGTTTAAGATGTATTGAACATGTCCATAAAAAAGGATATATTCATAGAGATATTAAACCAGATAATTTTGTTATGGGAAGTGATAAAAATGTTCATTTTGTATATATAATTGATTTTGGATTAAGTAAAAAATATATTGAAAATGGAAAACATATTGCATATAGTGAAGATAAATCATTAACAGGAACAGCAAGATATGCATCTATTAATAATCATAAAGGATATGAACAAAGTAGAAGAGATGATTTAGAAAGTTTAGCATATATGTTTATATATTTTCTCAAAGGAAAATTACCATGGCAAGGTTTTAATAGACAAAATAATACTGAAAAATTTGATAAAATTTGTAAAAAAAAAATGGAAATTCCATTAGAGGAATTATGTGAAAATCTTCCTGTTGAATTTGCTTCATTTCTTTCTTATGCAAGAAGTCTTAGATTTGAAGAAGAACCAAAATATCAATTTTGGAGAGAAGTCTTTCAAAATGTAGCTAGAGAAAATGATATTGAATATGATGGTGAATTTGATTGGTATTTAACTAAACAAAAATAATTCTATTTCAATTATCTTTTTTTTTGTTTTGTCTGTTTTTTTTTTAAAGACTTATTTCATTTATTCTTGTTTAATTAATTGTTTTTTTATTCACTATTTATTTGATTCTTTTAACATTTGTATCTTTCATATCATTTGAATGAATGACAAACAAATAATCATATTAATTCCACAAAATATTATCACAAAAATTAAACATCCTAATGACATTACCTTTCCATTACTATGTTGTTCAATAACGATAGGTTGATTTCCATTTCCATTAAATTGAAGTTCTATAACTTCATCTGATTCATCTGTAGTTGTACCAAATGGCAAGAACGACATATTTGTTTTATTTTGTTTTTCTTTTCTTTGGAGAGTTCCTTATTTATTGATTTTTCTTTTTTTATTTTCTAAAATTGTTATTCATCCCTATTTTTATTATTTCTTTGTTTTTCTCTTTTATTTTCAATTTTATTTTTATCTTTTGTTATTTCTTTTTTCTTTATTAATTGACTTCTTTTTTATGTTTTATTGAAACACTGTCTTATTCTATCTTTTTCTTTTTATTAACTTCTTCTTCATTCTTACTCTTTTCTTCTATCTTAATTATGATTTCCTTTTTTTTATTATTCTTTATCTATTCATTTGAATATTTACAAAAGTACTATTGGAAATAATCTATGAATTTATTCAAAATCAAGAGGTTAATTTTATTGTTAATTCTTTTGATTTGTTACAAGATTCCTATGATGATTTATAGTGATTTGTTATCTTATCTCTTTATCACTTTCCTTCATCTTTTTATATCAATTTGTTATAAAGTTAATGTAATAAAAATAAGTATTAATATAATAATTATTTCATTAAATTGATTTAAAAAGAGTTTACATGAAACCAATAAATTATTTTAATGAGTATAATATCAAATTACACAGAAATTACAACATTTATAAATAACTAATTATCATAAACAATATAATATTTTTTAAACTATTTTAAATGAACAATAACTACCACATTATATTTAATTAACATAATTATTATCTTTAACTATACTGTTTCATTGCTTCAAATATTGAACAACATTCTATATAAAATACCATTAATTTTAAATTATTGTTTGATACTAATTCTTTTTATTGTTGTACTAATTGAAACAATCATTCTAATATAATCAAAAAGTAAATAAAAGCATTAAATTGTTGAGAAGCAAATCTTATTATTTAATTAAACTCAACTGGTTATCTGACATTTTATTTTATTATCACATATTGATTGTAGTTTTCATCACTTTTAATAATTAATATATCATATTTTACAGTGTCTTTCTAAATCAAAGTTTTATACTATTTTCGAAATCATTTCTAATTTATAAAATAATCTTTGTTTTCTTATTAAATTCCTTACCTTCCAAATATTTGTTTTTACGACAAGATACTAGTTTATATTTCTTATGTTAATATGTTATAATTAGTTATTTTATTGTTTTTATTCTTATGTTCCAATAAAATAATTATTACTTGTAACATTAATTGTTGATAAATGATGGGTATATCATTTTATACTCAAAACAAATAATATTTTAATACTTGTGATATTTTTTCTCTTATTCATGTATCTGTTGATTATATCTTAAAATCTTTTTTAAATTAAAAATGCCTTTAATTCATTCTATGTTTGATTAAGTAATAGTTGAATTAATTTTTGTGTAAATTTTTATTATAATAATATCTTATTTATTAGTTTTAAATAACTATATTCAAATCACCAAGACTATGCGAATTTAATACTTATTATATGTAATCAAATAAAAGTATTTATGTAGGTTCGAGTCCTTTATAAAAAAAATTACCTATTTTTGATATTATTGACTATTACTAAATATTTTTTCAATCATTTTAATGACTTCTTCTTATATTCTATTATCTCATATTTGATTTATAAAATTTATTACAGTCATTACTCAAGAAGTTTATTTATCATATTAATAGTTTTACATTCATTTTTTGATGGAGGTACAAGCCAATCTTTCCGTTGACCTTCTGTAGTATTAGACAACATTCAACAAAGAATTCATTCTTTTTCATACTCCATTTTATTTAATTATTATTCTTTATGAATTTATTGTAAAGCGCAAGTGTATTACTAATATTATAATCATATTATAATAATAGAATGATATTTTATCAAATTTCTTATATTAGGTATCATGGTTTTATTTAATATTCTTTATTTATTGAAGGATAGTGCTTATTGTATTAACATTTAATTTATAAATTTGTTTTATTTATGGAAATAGAAAATGAATAACATAGATGTTCAGAATATAAAACCACATGGCAGTACATTCCATTTTATTTAATTTTTTATTAACATTACTGACGCTTTACATTTGTACTAATTTCTGCTTCTTTTGATTTAGATTTGGATTAAGTTAAAAGATAGATTTTTTTCGAAGTACATTGAATATTCAAAATAATAATTTTTGAAGATGGAGTTGTAAAATAATAATGAAATCGTTCTAACAATTATTCTTTATCTAACAAATTCTCTTGGTTGCTTATGAATAAGTATTATTTCTAATGACTAATTTATCCAATTTTCTTATATTCAAATATTTAATCATTATCAAAAGACATACCTGAAAGGAATAATAAGAATAATAAAAAAACTCTCATTTGAAAATAAGAAATTAGAGAAAGTAAGTAAAGAAAAGAAGTTTGTAAGAGATATAACAAGAATGGCAAGATTTAATAAAAAAGAAATCAAAGAGATTAATGTATTGATAAACAAAAAATAAAAGAGAGAAAAGAAGAGTTGAATAAGAAATGATTCAAGTTTATGAAGATAATGAAAAATAAGAAAGATATTGAAAAGGAATTTATGAGAAAAGAAAAGATGAAATAAAGAATAAGAAGGAGTTCAGTTAATAGAATCAAGAAGTAAAGATTGAATTAGTTAAAAGGATAAAAGAAAAGGAGGGATTAGAACCAAAACAAATAAGAAGATAAAGATCATAAGAAGAGTAAAACCGAATTTTTTACCAATAGCAACATTTGTGTTATTAAATGATAATAAGAGATGAATGATGATGAGAAAGAATAAACTTCCAATAGAAAATTCTAATACATTTGGAGAAACAAGTAGAAGACTATTGATAGAACTAGGTTTAATTAAGTAAATAAATACTA
>NW_001853670.1:0-1015 GCF_000209125.1 Entamoeba dispar SAW760
ATTATCATAATTAATAAATTATGTTAGAATGAATTGTTAAAAATTATTTTATCTATACTGCGTCAAGAATTAATAATAACTATAACAATTACTAGTACACTAAAAGTTATTTGATATTTATTACTTTTTATAGAAAATGATTTAATTATCCATTTATTCATTAATCATTAAAATGAATTGTTAAAAATTATTTTATCTATACTGCGTCAAGAATTAATAATAACTATAACAATTACTAGTACACTAAAAGTTATTTGATATTTATTACTTTTTATAGAAAATGATTTAATTATCCATTTATTCAATTAGTAAAGTTAAAGACTATTTTAAATTAAAAAACTATATTATTTTATTATTTAAACTATTTCAATTCAAACATTAAAAAAATAAATAAAAAATCGTTCAATTAATCATTATAATATCATTAAATAAAAAGTTGTTTAGAATTCAATTCTGAACAACTTTTACCTTATAAATTTTTATACTTTCGTTGACATTTTTTGAGATATTAATAACTAATTGATAATATTAATAACCATAAAATAAAATATGACAAAAATTCTGTTAAAAAATTAAAATAATTATACTTTATTTTACCAATTTAATATTTAATGATAAAAAAGAAAGATAATTAATTATATTAAAATGTTAAAAATGAGTAAAAATTTAACCATAAAATAAAATATGACAAAAATTCTGTTAAAAAATTAAAATAATTATACTTTATTTTACCAATTTAATGAAAAAACAGAAAAGATAATTAATTATATTAAAATGTTAAAAAAGAATAAAAGGAATAAAAAGAAATAAATTTAATAATTTTAATGAATATAGGATGAAAAAAAGAATTGATAATACATTTTAAAATAAGTTTTATATAAATTTAAATAGAAATTACGGTTAAGTCTCAGCAAATCGTTTCATTCAATACCCGAGAGTATTGATTAAGAAACTCTAAAGCTTACAACACCGATTTCTGATGCCATCGTCTATAAGCAACAGTTATGCTTTGAAT
>NW_001853669.1:0-51535 GCF_000209125.1 Entamoeba dispar SAW760
TTCCTTATTCTTTTATACAGATGGTATTCAAATAACTGATAATATCCCTAATAAAGGATCAGAACAAGTTGTAACAATTACATATTATCCACAAGCAGTTTTTAGATGTAGACCAATTTCAAGAAGTACTCATACTATGACTGGACATAGTAATTCAATTTTATCATGTAAATTTTCACAAGATTCAAGTAAATTAGGTTCATGTAGTGGAGATCATACAGTTAGAGTATGGGATTTAAATACATGTACTCCAATTTGTACATTAAAAGGACATGGAGATTGGGTATTAAATTTAGATTGGCATTATGGAAATAAATTAATTGCAAGTGGTGATAAACTTGGAAAAGTAATTGTTTGGGAATTAAATGAAAATGGAACAAATGGAAAACAACTATGGTCATATTGTCATAAAAATTTTATCAGTGATATTCAATGGAAACCTGAAGTATTTGGTGATTCTGCTATTTTTGCATCTTCATCACGTGATATGTCAAGTAAAATTTATGATGCTAGAAGAGGTGAAGTTATTCGAACACTTGGAGGACATACTCAAGGAGTAACTAGTATACGATGGAGTGGAAATGAAAATATATTATATACATCATCAAGAGATAGATTGATTAATATCTATGATATGAGACAAGCAAATCCAATTCATGTATTAAAAGGTCATTCTCATTGGATTAATAGTATTAGTACTTCTACTGAATATGTACTTAGACAAGGAGGTTATGATCCATTAGAAAAAGATAAAGGAATTGATGGTGCAAAAAAAAGATTAAATAAAATAATAGGATGTGGTGGTGGTGAACGATTAGTTTCTGCAAGTGATGATGGAACATTATATATGTGGATGCCATTACAATCACAAAAACCAATCCATAGACTTGTTGGACATTCAAGTCAAGTTATGTCTTGCAAATTCTCCCCTGATAGTAGAATTATAGCAAGTACTGGATGTGATAAAAATATGAGAATTTGGGATGGATTTACTGGATCTTGTTTACATACATATAGAGGACATGTCCAAACAATTTATGGCTGTGCATGGTCTCCAGATAGTAGAATGCTTGTAAGTGCAAGTAAAGATAGTACAGTCAAATTATGGAATGTTGTTCCAGGATGTCGTAAATTAATGACAAATCTACCAGGTCATTTGGATGAAGTCTTTTCTATTGATTGGTCACTTGATGGTAGTTCTGTAGCAACAGCATCTTATGATCATACTATTAAAATCTGGAGATATTAATAATTGATTGATTTTTGATTAGATTTTCATTTAAAAAACAAAAATTATCCTTTTTTAAAACCAAAACATAAATTATAAAATTGTACAAACAATTTAATTATACAGTCCTTAATTCTCTTGTCCAACAGCTTTTTTTGTAGCATGTGGATCAACAATACCTTGATTAGTTACTAGTTTCTTAATCATATCAATGATTAAAGCAAACCAATAAATATGAAGACCATACAATGATACTAATAAAACTAAAAACATACACCAAACCAAATAACCACAAGTAGCAGTTTCTGGAATGAAATTTTTAGCATTATAAGCAGCACTAATAACATATCTTGGGAAAACCCAAAGTCTAAAACGAGCATAAGCAATAACTAACATAGAAAAAGCAGGAATTACAACATAATCATTGGAAATATCATTTAAAGATTTTGCAGTATACATTATAGCATCAACAATATCATGAAGAACCATAACAAGAACACCAATTCTAGCACAATTATTTATATAACTTAAAACAACTAAAAAGACTGTAACAAGATGATGTAATAATGTTTCATAAAAATCATTTCTTGGTGGTAAATAAAGATGATACATTAAAGAATGAAGATGATAACCTAATTCAAAACAATAATATAATGCCATGTATTTTACTGGTTGTGAAAGAGGGAAGTCTTCCCATAAAGTGTTTAAATCAGATTTTCCAACACCAAATAAAGCAGAAGGCATCCAGTCTTCATGTCTAAATAAATAAATTCCAAGTGGAGTAATAATGAAATAATACATTGTTTTAAAGAGTGTTAATCCAAATCTTTCAACTCTAAATTTTCTAAATTCATCAGTCCATTCTGGTTTTCTTGGAATATATTTGTCACCTAATTTAATAAAAATATTACAAGCTAATACCTCTCTTAATAACGAAATAATGACTAAGAATGCAAGAGAAGGAATAAGATCAACAATACTTGGAACAGTATCACCAAAATCACTTCTTCGTGAAATAGAAGATGGAAGACAAATTAAAACAAATGGTATAATTAAAGCTATTTGAAGAATAAAAGATTTATCACAAGCTCCATTTAATTTAGGGATTTTAGAACTGAGCATTTAATTTAGTTATTTTGAATTATTATAAACCTTCTCAGATCTTACTTTTATAGTTATCAAAGGAGTTCTTAGAATGTCTGTTTGCCTCCTCGAGGATAAAAAAAAAATCCAATTCTATTCCACTATCAAGCATCTTTTTCACTTTTTTTCAAAAATAACATTTCATAATCGAACTTTTATGAAGAAAAAAATTCTCTAAATTTTTTTAATTTTCGGTTTAGTTAGAAGAGTTAATAATAAACAGAATTTTCATCTTGTAAAAAATAGAATAGTTCCTTTTGATTCAAGTTGTTAGATTTTTGTATTACTTATTTTTAGAAAAAATGTCTGTCAACGCTTTATTTTCTTGTTGACGTCATTGTCTGTGTTTCTCATGACAGACAAGTTTATTTCCGATTAAAACCTCTTCTCTTCTTCTTTCTTTAAAATTGATAAAAATAGCCTTTTAGTATATCAAGTATAAAACAAACAAAACTTTTGTTATTTTAATAGAATTATTTTAAATTTATTCTTGCTTTTCATGGAAATCTGAGGAAGAGTTATCAGCCTTCAAGGTCATTGGTTCATCGTCTTCCCATTGTAAGGAATCCATTCTGTTTTTGTCAACTGGATAAATCCAGCGTTGGTACAAATAAATCAAGAAAATAACATCATCTCTGAAACAAGCGATTCTGTGAAGAGTTGGCATTTTGATGACAAAAGCAAATAAATCGTCAACGATTGTATTCAAAAACTTATAAACAAATACTCTCCAAGGTAAATTTGCAACTGATTTAAGTTTGTAATTGATAAACAGTTGAGGAGTCATTTGTAAAAAGCCAAAAGTGTAAACCAGTCCTACTAATAATGAGAGAATATAAGAATACCAAGATTTAAATTCATTGTTATAAAGTGAATAAATGGCATAACCAATACAAAGAGGGATACAAGCAATTCCAAGATATTTTAATGCGATGTCATCATAAAGTTTTGTTTTAGAATTTTGATAAGAGAGGTCTTTGTATTGAATGAACGAACCTTTTTCTTTAAAGTTAAAAGTAAAAACTCTTGTTAATTTCCATAAAGTAATAAGAAGTCCAACACCATTTGATAATAAAATGAGGAGACTAGTGTCATTATCAATGAGATAAAGCAATACAATAATTTCAATAGCAAGACTAACAAAGATTGATTTAATTGATAATCCTACAAAATGATCTCGTTTTGACCAAAATTGAATATCATTTTTATAAGCAAGAAAATCAAAAATAGTATGAAGTGTTGATACTGTTGTTGTTATAATTAAAAGTATAATATTAGTTTCCATAAAGATTCTTTTAAATTCATCAATTTGGTCTTGTGCCATTGTTCCCATATGTTCATGCATAGAAAAAGAATGACCAAGTGAATGCATCATAATCATTTTAAAGTATGATATAGAAGTAATTTTTAATGATATATTTAAATTTTGAATGGTATCATTAATTGGTGTATAATAATCTTTAATTAACCAAAAAGTATTGTGAAAAATAATAGGAGCAATCCGTTTTTTTATTCCATTATAATGAATAATACCACATTCTGGTGGAATATTATGAGGATCAACAACTTGGTTCATAAATGAAATTTCAAAATAAGGAATACAACCAAGAGTAAAATTTAAATCATTAGTACTTGTTGTTATATTATTTTCATTCATTAAATTATGAGTTTGTGGTATTGGTTTAAATGTTCTAAGAATTGGACTTTTAAATATTAAAGGTTGATTATTATATTTTGTAAGTGGTTTAACTATAACTTTCATAATAATGCTTTGATTTGATTTGATATACGAAAGATAATTTGATGGTATTGAAATAGGTTCTGAAATAGAATCAATATTTTTATATTCAATATCTTTTGAAAGAAGATGATGTTCTTGTGATTGATGTATTAATGAAACATTAAAATAAATATGTTCGTTATCCAAATATGCAGATTGATATCCATTTGTTGGTGGATAAATAATTGAATATATTCCATAACATGAATATGCAATAAAAACAACAATTAAACAAGCTGCTAATGGATGTTTTTGAATAAAACTTAATTGATTTTGATTATTTATTTCATTTGAAGGAGAAGGTTGTTCAACCATCAAAATTTATTTTATAAAAAAGAAGAAAAAGTTCTTTTTAAGTAAAAAAAAAAAAATTCATCAGAAATGATGATAAAAACAAAAAAAAATTATGAAATTAAGCAACAACTTTATCATGTAATGCAAGACAAACAACTCCTTTTTCATGAACTGCATATGTCTGAATTGGTTCTCCACTTTTTAAATCCCAAAGTTTTGCGGTTGTATCAGTTGAAGCTGAAATGAGATATTCACTATTATTACTAAAAGTAATATCCCATACCCATCCATTATGACCATTTAAAGTTTGAACTAATGAATAATTTTGTTTTACTTTCCATATTTTAATTGTTCTATCAGCTGATGCTGTTGCTAAATTTAATGTATTTGGAGAATATTTACAACAAGTTCCAAAAGTAGAATGAGCTTCAAAAGAAGTAATTAAAGATAAAGTACCAATTGTACTTTCTTGAGTTAAATTAGTTGAATAAATGAAACATTTACCATGAGTTAATAATACTGCAATATTTAATCCATCAGCAGTAATATCAACAGATTGAATTGACTGATTTAATTCAGGGATTATTTCTTGACTAATAACATTATTTCTTGTATCCCAAACACATAATCTACCATCTTGTAAACCAACAATTATTTCAGATTGATTAGGATGTAATGCAATACAATTACAAGGAGAACCAAATGATATATCTCTAAATGTTGAACAAGTTCTTGGTTCCCATGTTTTTGCTGTTCCATCTTCAGAACAAGTATAAATATATTGACCTTCTCTTGAAATTCCAATTCCACATACATTTGCTTTATGTCCTTCATAAGATTTTACAGGAGCAACCATTTTAGAATTTAAATCCCAAATTTTAACTTGAGGATTACTTGCAACAGCAAGATATGATCTATCAGGACTAATAACCATTTTATTCATTGTTTGTTCAAATGTAATTCTTTTAGATGGTACACCAGTTGATATATCCCAACAATTAATAGTATCATCATATCCTCCAGTGAATAACAAAGAAGCCATAATTTGTTTTATAAAGTTCTTTTTTATTCTTTATAATCTTTTAATTTTTATGATTAATAATAAATCTGAAACAATCTTTTTGTTTAAGAGAAAAGAAGAGAACTTAAAATGATTAATGAAGAAATTCTTGGCTTATTTAGCCCGATATGGAACTCCAATATGTTTAACAATTTCTGGTATTCTTTCAATACTTGTTATTATTCCATTTGGATTTGGATTACCAAGTCATACATTTGATAAAAAAACAAATACAAATTTAGCAGGAAAGAATACAGGAAAATTATCATGTTCTGATTATTTCATAGATAATTCTCATGCTATTTATTATAAATTACCAAATATTGATTATCATTTTCAATGTGGATATTCTGTATTTAATATCATTCTTACATTTTTATTTGAAATTATTAGTGTAGTTGAAATTGTATTATTCTGGGTATTTGTTTTAATTTGGAGAAAAAAAAAATTAATAACATTTATTGTGTATTGTTGTTTACTTATACCAATAATTATGCAATGTTATTTATTAGTTCATCATTGTTCAGAAATTCATGAAGGAAGTAAATCATGTAAAAAAGTAAAAGTAGATGCTCAAGCTCAATGTTCTATTCTTCCATTTGTTTTTACACCAGTTGTTGATAGTTTTAATGTTGTTTTCTTATTTATAGGAACTGGATTAGGAACAGTTTTATATTTCTGTAGACCACGAGTAAATAAAGCACTTGATGTTGAAAATACTAATGGAGAATATAAAAAAGGTCTTGTTGAAGGAAAAAAAGGTAAATCTAAAAAAGTTGAAGAAGAAGAAGATCCAATTAAAGATATTAAGAATGCAGCAACTGGTATTGCTGTAAGTGGAATGATTGATTTCACTAAATTTGCTTCAAAATAATCCAAATTTTCTTAAATGAAAAGGGTTTTTATTTTTGATTTAAAAAAAACTATCAAGAGAAAAACTGTGATTGATTTAAAGTTAAAAGATAAAAGAATGAGTATAGAGTTTAATTCTAAACTAAAATCAATTTTAATAGGAGGTAGTGTTATTATATTTTTCTTTTATTTCATTATATCATTATTTATTAGAGTTTGTATTTTATAATAAATAAAAGAAGAAAAAAGAAATAATAAAGATAATAGCCATTTGCTATTCCAACACTTCGTTTATTCTTACTTCCACCTCAAGTAGGATTATCAATACCAATTATTATTTTTATGTTCTTGGTTTCAATAACATTATTTTTTGCAGGAAATATATATAACAAATTACTTATTGAAAAACTTAAAGAAGAAGAAAAAAAGAAAGATGAATAAACAAATAATAAAAATGTTAGTTGATTTATCTTTTTAAAGTTTTAAATTTGGTTAAGTTTTTTGGAAGTTTAAGGAAAAATAAGAAATAAAAATCAAAAACATAAAATAAAACTGGAAAAAAAATTAAAATTAAAGAATGCCTTCTAAAACAAAAAAAGAAGATTTAATACAATTAATTACACACTTAACAGATCGAGTAACTGCACTTGAAACAAATCTTTCATTAATTTCTTCTCGTCTTATTAGATTAGAAACAAATCAAAAAGATATACAAAAGACAATTGATAATATTAATAAAAAATTGAACAAAGAAGTTGTATCAGTTGTAGAAACACAACCAGTTATAACAAAATATTTTTATGAACCATATCTTGATGAATTAAAGAAATGGACAAAGAAAGAAATATGTCAAGTTATTTATGATTCAATAAATGATGGATTAACAGCACATACTATTAATCATTCAATTGAAATGAAATCAAATATTATGATTTTAGTTAAAACTGATAAAGGGGAAATTTTTGGTAGTTATAATAGTATTCAAATTCCAAAATCAGAAGATAGTGGATATGGATTTTATATAAACAAAGACATAGATTTTTTTATGTTTGTTTTAAAAGGGAATATTAAAATACCAACTAAAATTACTAAAAAAGATAAAGTTTATTCATTAAAAATTTATTCTAATGATAATGATGAATGGGTTATTGGAACTCATTGTGGGTTTTATGTTGGAGCATCACGTAATTCATTTATTTCTAATAAATTAAAAATGTTTTATGATGGTGATATTACTTCTGATTCATTAACAGGTTCACATTTTCCAGCTACATTTGATGTATCACAAGTTATTGCTATTCAATGGAAATAAAATAAATTTAAAATGAGAAGTAATAATAAAAAAAAAAAATACTAATTGAATATAAAACAAAAAAATATAATATTTAATTTATTAATATTTTTTTTAAATTAAAATCTTAAAAATAAAAAAGAAGAATGTTAAAACCAATATCAGAAGAAGAATTTATTAATTTTAGAAATATTTGTATTAAAAATGATAATTTTACTGAATATAGTAAAGAAGGAAATACAATATGTTATCAAGGAATAAATATTAAACCAGGATATTTTTGTACAAAAGCAATAACAACTGATTTATTTGTAAAATATTCAGTTCAACAAATTTTTGATTTTTTAAATGATGAAAATTTTAGAAATCAATGGGATTCGTTATTAATGAGTAGAGAAATTATTAAACAAATTGATGATTGTAATCAAATTATTCATTATTGTACAAGTCTTCCAATGATTTCTAAACGAGATTATGTATATTATAAAAGTATATGGATGAGTGATGATAAAGAAGAATTTATTATTTTAAATAAATCAGTTAATATTCCTGAATGTCCTGAAATAAATGGTTTTGTTAGAGCATTATGTGAAATGAGTGGATATATGGTTAAAAAAAATGAAAAAGGAGAAAATGTTTTTTATTATTATGCTTATAATGCTTTTGGTGGATGGGTTCCAACTTGGGTTGTTAATTCTTTAATTTCTTCTCAAGGTTATTCATTATTAAAAAAATTATCTGAATGTTGTGAAAGATATCCAGAATGGAAAAAAACACATAATCCTGAAGAAAAACCATGGAATTTATTAAAAGATAAAGTTATAATTCCTAAATAATTAATATTCATAATTAAAATATTCTTTTTTTACTTTTTCTAAGTTCATTCTTTTTAAGATAATATTCTTTTTTTAATTCTTCTTTTTCTTTAAGTTTATTGAACAATAAATTATTTATTCGTTCTTTTTCTGAAAAATATATAGGATCAATTTCTTTATCTAATAATTTCTTTTTTTGTTTAAGATGTTTTACTTCACTTTTAGTAATAAGATAATTTCTTTTTGAATCCTTTATTTTAGTTTTATTATTATTTCAAATTAAAATAATAACAAACAATATAAAAAAGTTCAGCAAGTGTTCTTTTATTTTTTTCATTCATTTCTTCTGGTTTAATGAAACATGTTTGACTAAATGGATGTTGTTTATTTAAAGAAGATGATAAAGAAGATGGTTGATTTTGTTTTATAATTGGTTCACTTTTTGTTTGTAAATGTAATGAAGCTTCATTACTTTTAGGTTGTTCTTTATGAGTCATATCTTTTTTGTTATTTTTGTTGATTAATATTCTTTAATATTTGTGTCTATTCATTTGTTTTGATTTAAAAATAAAAGGAAAAGAAAAGAAACAATTAGTTTATATTTTCACATCGAGTAGGTTGAGTGAAATTAGGGGAACAAAGATCATATCTTACCTTAGCTCCTTTGAAAGTATCGAATTCTTTCATAGAAACTTCATCATTTGTTTTACCAACTAATAAAATTAATTGGTCAACATTCTTTAAGAAAGTAGAAGATTCATCACCATTTTTTTTCCAATTAGGAACATCAATTTCATCATCCAGAATTTCTCGTTTCTTTCTAGTATCAATAACTTCTGGAATAAAATGAATACCAACCATATGTATATTAAATTGTTCTGCAATTGGTCTAACAACATCAAGAATTCCACGTTTTGAAGGAGTTTTTACAATAACATTTGTTTGAAGAACATTTCCACCAATCCTAACAAAAGTATTTAAAGCTTTTTCAATGACAACTTTTGCATTATTTTCATATCCAATTATATCTCCTATAATTCCAATTTTAAATTTTGTATTTCCAATTTGTATTTTATTAGCTAATTTTCGTGCAAGATTTTTGTTAAATCCATTAATAAAGTACATAACAACACAAACAATAATAACTCCTATTATTTTTAATAAGTCATTATATGATATGAAATCTTCTATCATAATTTGTTATTTATTAATTAAAGATATTAATTTTTTAAATAAAAAAAAATGAAATAAAATGAAATAAATATAAATGAAATAATAAATTAATGTGATCAATTATATTTTATTGATTTTTAATAGTTGGTAATGTAAAGTTGAGATTATTTAAGATTATTTGATTGATGATTGATGATTTAATAAATTATTTTTGAATATTTTTTGAGATTTTTGATGAATATAAATTTAATCTTAATTGAGATTTTAATTTTTTTGTTATTTCAGGATATCCAATCGGAGGAAGATCATTTTCAATCTGTTTTTTTGATCTTCTTCTTTTAATTCCATCACCACGGAGTTGAGAGGCAGCTTCAAGCATTAAAGATTTAGATGGTTTTGTAGTAACTTTTAAAAACCTAAGAATAGCATCATAACGACCACGACATTGACAATCAACTCTTCCAGGAATTTGAGAAGCAATTTTTGACCATTTTGGTTTTCCACTTCGTTCAACTTTAATTTTAGAAGGTTTACCTTTTTCCATAGCTTCAGGAGTATTAGGTAGGATAATAGAATAGATATAATTTGGATCATATAATTTTTCAATTAAGATTAAATCTTCTTCTTCAGTCCAAGATTTTCTTTTTTTAATTCCAGAAGCAGCAGAATTACTTACAAAATCTCTAATTTGAGCATCAGTTCTATTAGGAATAAAAGTAGATATTTTTTTCCATTGATTAGGATATAACTTTTGACAAATGATAACTTTAACTTTTTCAATTGGACTCCATTTTCCACATGTTTTCCTAACAAGTACTTTATCATATCTATTCATAACTTGTTGACATGTTCTTCCTTCAATTTCAGTTTCAACAGATTTCCAATCTCCTTTACCATATTTTTTTACAGCTTCTAATATTTTTTTATCTTCTTCTTTACTAAATGGTCCATATTTCATATTTTCTTTCATTCTAATTTCTTGAATTTTTTTAAGAAGAAATATATAACTAATATTATTATCTTCTGCAAATTCCATCATTTCATTTTTCAATGCAATAAATAAATTTTTATTATTAATAATTGTAGGATTATTTAATTTTTTAGCAAATAACTTTATTTGAGAAATAATATCAGGAATTATTTCAAGTGATGAATAAAGTTGTGATTTAATAATATAATCATATTGTAATTTACAATCTAAAGGATTATGATTACCTATTTCTTCACAAATAATTTTCCAGAAATTATCTGAAATATGAATATTATTATTATTAATCCTAAATTCATTTTTAAACATTTCATAATAAATAATAATTGAATCACAAATAGCTCTTAAGTATTTTAGGAATTCTTCTTGAGTAAATAATCTTTTATATTGAAGAGCTAAAAAAATATTTCTTCTACCTTCTAATTCTACTTGTGTTTTCTTTTGTTGTAAATAAAGTTCAGTTTTTTCATTATATTGAACAGGATATATTCTATTAAATTTATCAATTATTTTTTGTAATTCTTCTGATGGTTTTGATCTCATTTCTTCTAAAATTGAAGTAAGATTATTATCAATCATTTCAGGATGATTAGTTTCATTTCTTTTTAATGAAATAGTAAGTATTAAATTTGATTGTTTTGGTATTTCATCAATTAATTCTTTTTTTATTTCTTTTGAAAATGAATCTGTAGTTAATTTAATTGGAGGTGGAATGTTTTGATAATTATGAAATTCTTTAGATGTTTCTATTTGTTCTAAATTTTGTTTTGCTTTTTCTGCTTCTTTAAGTATTTTTATTTTTTGAAGTTGAGCTATTCTTTGTTTTTCTTCAAGAATACGTAGTTCAAATTCTTTTATTAATCCATTGCTTTCTCTTTCTTGAATCATTTGATTCCATTTTTGATTTAAAATCATTACTTTAATTTTATTTACAATATTTAATAATACTAATCGATCTTCTTTTTTCCATTGAAAGGAGAATATTTTATTTGGAGTTGAAGGTGCTTTTTCAAAAAATATTGGACTATTTCCATCAATGTCTGTAAAATATTGTTCTCTAATTTTGTATAATTGTCTTGGTGCATTCATAGCTTCAATAACTCTATCAATTCGTGTTTGACATTCTTTTAATGCAGAATTTACACTACAATTACATTCTTCAAGAATAGTATAATATCCATTGAGAATATTAGTAAATGTAATAAAATCAGCATCAAGTTCCATAATAACTCTATTACTTACAAAAAGTAATTTTAGAGATTATGGAATATATTATCTATTTTTATGTTACTCAAAAAATTAAATTTTTGTTTTTCTAACCCTTTTTTTTTTTATTTTTTATTTTTAATAAGAAGTAAAGCCACGTTGTGTTGAAAGAGTAAGAAATGAGAGTAAACGTGGAGACTAAAAAATAAGAAAATACAGAAAAAAGAAAGAAATAAAGGGATTTGTAAAGAAGATAAAAAACAAAAGAAAGAAAAAGAGAAAAAAAAACAAGAAATAGTGAGTCAGAGAAACGTGGAAAATGATATAAGAAAGAAAAAAGAAAAAAGTTCAAACATTAAATTAAGGAATGTCAATTCAAAAGGTTCATGCTAGAGAAATTCTTGATTCACGTGGTAATCCAACTATTGAAGTAGAAATTACTACAGCAAAAGGTATGTTTAGATCATGTGTTCCATCAGGAGCATCTACTGGAGTTCATGAAGCTGTTGAACTTCGTGATGGAGATAAGAAAAGATATGGAGGAAAAGGAGTTCTTAAAGCTGTTGAAAATGTTAATACTATTATTGGACCAGCTCTTATTGGTAAGAACGTTTTGAATCAAGCTGAACTTGATGAAATGATGATTAAACTTGATGGAACTAATAACAAAGGAAAACTTGGAGCTAATGCTATTCTTGGATGTTCAATGTCAATTTGTAGAGCTGCAGCAGCAGAAAAAGGAATTCCATTATATAAATATCTTGCAGAACTTACTGGACATAAAGAAATGACTATGCCAGTTCCATGTTTCAATGTTATTAATGGAGGAGCACATGCAGGAAATGCACTTGCTATGCAAGAATTTATGATTTGTCCAACTGGAGCTACTAATTTCCATGAAGCACTTAGAATGGCAGCAGAAACATATCAATGCCTTAAAGTTGTTATTAAAGCTAAATATGGACAAGATGCTACTAATGTTGGAGATGAAGGAGGATTTGCACCAAATGTATCAGGAGCACGTGAAGCACTTGATCTTCTTGTTGAAGCTATTGCTAAAGCTGGATATACAGGAAAAATTGAAATTGCTATGGATTGTGCAGCATCAGAATTTTATAATGAAGAAACTAAGAAATATGATCTTGGAAAGAAGATTCCAGCTGATAAGAAAGATCCATCTCTTGTTAAAGATGTTGATGGATTAATTGCTGAATATGTTGATTATGGTAAACATTATCCAATTGCATCAATTGAAGATCCATTTGCTGAAGATGATTGGGATGCATGGAATAAATTTACTGTTGAACATGGTAATTTCCAAATTGTTGGTGATGATCTTTTAGTCACAAACCCAGCTCGTGTCCAAATGGCTATGGATAAGAATGCTTGTAATTCTGTTCTTATTAAAGTTAATCAAATTGGTACTCTTACTGAAACATTCAAGACCATTAAAATGGCACAAGAAAAAGGATGGGGAGTTATGGCATCTCATAGATCTGGTGAAACTGAAGATACTTTCATTGCTGATCTTGTTGTTGGACTTAATTGTAAACAAATTAAGACTGGTGCACCATGCAGATCTGAAAGACTTTGCAAATATAACCAACTTATGAGAATTGAAGAAGAACTTGGAAACATTCCATATGCTGGAAAGAATTGGAGAAATTCAACTGCTTAAGATAAATTTAAAATTTATCTTTTCATTTTTTTATTTTAATTTTTTTTATAATTAAATTTTAATTAAAATATTAAAATAAAAATATATTAAATTAAATAAAATTAATTTATTTATTTTTTAATTGATAATAAACACTAATTAATCAATATTTTAAAATGAATAATTTTAAGATGAAATTAATTTAAAATAATATTAAGAAATCAATTAAATTGATAAACTCTTGCTTCATAAGGTCGTAATAAAAATTGATTAATTGATTCATATTCATTAACTTGATAATTAGAAATTATTAAATGGTTATTTTGAATTTGAATATCACTAGGAAGTATAAATTTTATAGGAGTTTCAAAAAAATTAAGAATAATAATCCATTTTATTTGATCCAATGTTTTAATATATGCAAAAATATGTTCATTATCTTTTAAAATCATTTGAACCTCACCATAAGGCATAATAGGATTTTCTTTTCTGAGTTGTAATAATTTTTTATAATAATTAAAAATACTATTAGGATTTTGTATTGCTTCTTTAGCATTAATTGTTTTATAATTTGGATTTATTTTAATCCAAGGATTTCCTGAAGTAAATCCAGCATTTTCAGAATTATCCCATTGCATTGGAGTTCTAGCATTATCTCTTCCAACTTCAGAAACTCTTTTTAAGAATTGATCTAAAGTCATTTCATGTGTTTGAGTTATTTCTTTCCATTTTCCAAAGATTTCACAATCTTTGTAATCATCTAATTTATCAAAATAAACATTTGTCATTCCTAATTCTTCTCCTTGATAAATATATGGTGTTCCTTCTAATGTATGAAGTAAAGTAGCAAGCATTTTAGCACTTTCAATTCTATATTTTGTATCATTTCCCCATCTACTTACTTGTCTTGGTTGATCATGATTATTAAAATATAATGAATTCCATCCACAATTATGAAGTGTAATTTGCCATTTTTCAATATTTTGTTTTAATTCAGTTAATTTCCATGGAACACTAATCCATTTATCACCGTTTTTATATCCTATATTAACATGTTCAAATTGAAATAACATTTCAAGTTCATGACGTTCTTTTCCTACATATTTTTGAGCTTGTTCTGGTGTAACACCAGGTGTTTCACCAACTGTTAAACAATCATAATGACTTAATACTTCTCTATTCATTTCATTTAAAAATTCATGAACTCTTGGTCCATTAGCAAAATAACGAAATCCACTTGCTAATCCATCTAATCCAATAGGTGAGTCATTAGGAAATCCTTTTACTTTAGATATTAAATTAATTACATCCATTCTAAATCCATCAATTCCTTTATCAAACCACCATCTCATCATTTTATAAATACATTGTCTTACTTCAATATTTTCCCAATTTAAATCTGGTTGTTCTTCAAGAAATAAATGAAGATAATACTCTTTACGTTCTTCATCGTATTTCCATGCACTTCCACTAAAAAAACTTCTCCAATTATTTGGATTTTTTGACCATATATACCATTCTTTTTTTTCATTATTTCCTTTTTTTGATTCAATAAACCATTGATGTTGATTACTTGAATGATTAACAACAAGGTCCATAACAACTTTAATTCCTGCTTCATGCATTTTAAAAAGTAATTCTTCAAAATCTTTCATTGTTCCAAATCTTGAATTAATTTCTTGATAATCTTTAATGTCATATCCATTATCTGCATCACTTGTACTATAAATTGGATTTAACCAAACAATACTTATTCCTAATTCTTTAAGATATGGTATTTTTTCTATAATTCCTTTAATATCACCATATCCATCACCAGTTGTATCTTTAAAACTTTTACAATAAATTTGATAAACAACACCTTCTTTCCACCATCTTTTATCAATACTCATTATTCTAAATGATTTATTTAAGATAATTTAAATAAATTTAAATCTTATTAACAAATTAAAAACTTCTTATTATTAAAACAAATATGATTTTACAATAAATAAATTATACATCTATTTCATTTTGTTATAACTTTTCTTTTTCAACACTAAAATCAATTTGAATTGAATTTGACATATCTACTGAAGTTGAATTTATTTCTGGTAATTCACTTGAACTTCTTTTGTTTAAATGATTTGTTAATAAACTGATTTTAGGTCGTTTAATACAATCAAATAATATATTATGAGTAAATGATAAATATGAAAGACAATATAATGTAAAACATAACGCTTGTAAAAGAATAGATAAAATTAATATTAATAAACTATTTGTGATATGAAATATACTTAACCATATCCCTACAATCCCTATAATACAAAATGCTAATGTACTAAATCTTACTGGTCTACAAATTAATATTAGTTGTTTCCACGGTGATGCAATAAAAACTAATGAAATATATAATAATATTTTAGAAACAATATATACAATCCCTAATATTATTGGTTGTTCAACATATAATCCAGTTAATGGAAGTGTTAATAACAATATCGTTAGTCCTATTAAAAATGTTATAATAAATAAAATAAATCGTACCATTGGATGTAATTTTATACAAAATAATAAATACTTGTTTTCTGATATAAACAATTCATTCATTGTATCTCGATGAAATATAATCGTTCCTTCCTGTTTATTATTCTTTTCTTTTATTTCCATTATATTTATTAGTTCATTCTTAAAAAACTATTCTTTTATTTTCTTCTTTTTTATCTTCCTTTCAACTTTCTTTTTCTTTATTATCTTATTTCTCTTCTAGACAACATTCTCTTTATCATTTTCTTTTTCTTTTGTCTTTTAATTATTACTTTATTCTCTTTATTTTTTATTGATTTTTTTTCTTATTTAATTGATGGTGTTGGGATTTGAACGTAGCACGTCAGAGACACCACACAGATCCCTAAAATATTTCCTTCCTTCGATTCCCACCAGTTATGGACTGGTTATGACGTTGCGTTTGGTTAGAAAAACATCTTACCCAGTACTACAAGAATAGCAGTGTTTATTATTTACAATGATGTGATATCATTGATAATAAATGAATGGGTATTTATAAAGATGTTATTACTACTTGTTAGGATACAAGTATTATTTGATAAGATAAGAAAGATTATCAAAGGAAAAGGCTCAAGTGGTTGATTCTAAAAAGAATATTAACCCAAAGCAATACAGTAGTAATTATATACTCTCCTTAAAATAAGAAAATAAAGAAGAAATTTAAACGCATCAAAATTAAAAAGAAATTAAATAATGAATATCTAAGTAAGGGATATTTAAAATACTCTATTCCACATTAAAAATGAGAGAAGAAAGTTCTCACAGTTCAACAACTAAAATCAAAGAATAAGGCAATAGTTGAAGAACAAATACATTTAAAGCTCAGGGACGGGATTAGTAGTCTCCCCTGAGCAAGGAACAATAGAAGATATTTCTATTAATACTTAATTAACTACTTTTTATTTCTTATTTAATTGATGGTGTTTATTGATTATTAATTGAGTCATGAAGAGTTCAAATTTCTTTTATCCTAAATTTTGATAGTTTTTTTTGTGTTTTTATATTAAAGAAAGGAAACAAAAATAACATTAAAATAAACGAATTGTTTTATGATTATTTTTTGTGAGTGAATTTCCAGAAGATTAGTTCAACCAAACACATTTATTTTGCCTACAGAAAGAATAAGACTTTTTCTTTTAGAAAAAGGAAAGAAAACCAGATTTTCTCAAAAAGCTACTGAAAAGTATTTTTAGGTTACAATAAGTTTTACGTTTAAAGAATTTGTAACGCGGAATTTAGAGAAAGGATTACAAATTAGTTTCAAAAGAAAAGTTCATTACAAGTTATCAACAAGAAAAATTTCAAAAAAATAACTCAACAACCTTTCATAATTACACCAACTGATAGTAAATACTCGACAACAAAAGTAATAACACTTCAGTTATTAGAAGGAGTTTCTGCAAAATGAGTTAAAATATTTTGAACAAATTGTACTGCTTTTTGAGACATCATCAGACCTTCCATTGGATCTGAAGAAGTAGATTCATACAAATTAGGAGCAACAACAATTGCTAAATTTTGTAAAGTCATTTTATTTTGGTCTTTGAAAAGAGAGACGTGAACAAGTAATGAGAATAGCCAATCTAATAAATCTCGAGATTGTTGAGACAAAGTACAATATTGTTTCCAACAATCATCAACACCACTCATTTGGATTTGTGTAGATGTAAGTCCATTAAGGAGTAATGTTGGTAATTCCCTAAACCATAACTTAATTAAATTTGCTACTTCGTTAATTGTAAATTCTTCTTGAACTTCAAGATCTCCTTTATGTGTGTTCATATAGCTTTTCATAGTTTTCATTAATCCAGCTTGACCAGCTAACCGAAAAACACCTTCACTATGAAATCCGTCAAGTCGTTGAAAGTTGTTATTTAATATAGCAAGAGGTTTTGGTAATTTATATTTTCCTGTTTCTATCCATTCTAAGTTAGTAGGATCTACACCAAAAACACCATCTTCACCTCTCAAACGAAGAGAAAAGAAAGTTTCAGCCTTATCAGCAATGTGAATAGTGACTGGTAAATTAACATTTACCTTTTGTTTAAAAGTAACAAGTACTTTAACTTCTTTCCTTGAACGAGGAGATAACACACCTTTTGCAGGAGAATAAACTATAGAGTAATCATTGGTTGTATAGTTGTCTATAACATATTTAATTTTAGCGTCTTCATCATTGATAATTGAAAACACTGTATTTGGAGTAGCAATTGTTAAATCCACAGTATCGGTGGATAATTTAACATTATTATAATCTAAGAAAAATTAGTTTAAGAAACATGTGAGATATTAAAGGAATAAACAGAAACAAACTTATGGGTTTTGATTTAGTTCCTCCCATTTTTAAAGAATTGTTTAGTAGATAAAAGTTTATTATTTTTTTGACTTTTCTCTCTTATAAAAATATTTTTCAATTAACAAGAAGATGTGAAATTTTAAATTTTGAAAATAACTCCAAGACTAAAATCATCTTTTGGTTAATAATCAAAACAATTATTTAAATAATCTAATGGTTGATGATAGTTAAAACTTTTTTATTAGATACCATTTACTCTTCAATTATAGAAGAAATATATAAAACTTATTTAATTTAAACTGTGACAATAATTGATATGACAAATGAATAATTTTTTTAATCAAGTTTAAAGGTTTTATTAAATAGTAATGGTGTTGAGGAACTTAAGTATTAAATAATCTTTAAATGAAATAAAAATTTAATAATAACAAATTTCCCTTTTTTTGTTTTTTTTTTTAATTTTTTTTTGAAAACAAAATTGTTTTCTAAAAGAACTAAATAATTACAAAATAGTGTTTAATGGATCCAACTTTTCCAGTAAATCAACCAAAACTCCCTTTTAAACAACGAGTTTCTTTTGAAGAACGTAAGGCATTTGCTATTCAATTAAGACAAAAGAAACCAAATTATGTCCCACTTGTTGTTGAAAGTGATGGAACTTCAAATGCTATTGATTTAAAGAAGGATAGGTTCTTCATTCCTGAAGACTCAAAAGTTAGTGACTTTGTTAAAGTCTTAGTTGATAAATACATTGAAACTGATGGTGAAACTCCAATTTCAACCGTTTCTGTTAAAATTCAAACACCAAGCAAAGCTATTCAACCATCAAATGAAGATACTATTGGATCACTTTATGCTATGTATCAAGAAGAAGATGGGTATCTTTATTTCATTGTTTACAGAGAATCTGTCTTTGGATATTAACTTTTGTGTTTCTTAACTATTGAATTTTTGTTATTAATGACAATAAAATAGTAATTTTAAATTTATTTATCTTCTTTTATAAATATAAATTTTATTTTTTGTTTCATCATGGTAACATCCTATAATAATCATTTAAATAGTAAAAAATATGGTTTAAAATATTGTGTTTGATGATACAGAAAATAGTGATGTATTTAATAATCTTAACAATGGCGTTTTATTATTTTCTTCTTCTTTTTTTTTAACAAAAAAAGACACACTGGTTTTACATCTTGTAATATCAATTAATTCTATTATTTTCAGAGAAGAAGATCAAAGAATTTTATTTTTTAATACAAATAAAATGAGCATTGCTAAGGATATTAATTATTTTAAAACATTGCAAGATGACAATTAGTTGCTATAAGTTAATAATGATTATTTTCAAATAATACTTCTATAAAATTATTTAACTATAAAAGTTATATTAGATATAAAAAGATAATTCTTTATTATGATAGTTTAAATTTAGTAATTTAAATTTCTATTTTTATTTTACGCTTGCATAAACTATTTATTATGATAATATTCACAAAATTATATAGTAGTTTATGAAATTGACAAAATAGTTTGTTGTTTTATTGGACTACAATTTTTTAAATCACAATGCATATTTTATTTGAAATTATAAGACTATATAATTTATTTATTTCTTTTTTACTCTAAGCTTCGTATGGCAATTATAGATTTATTCAATCTTTTTAATGTAAAAAAATATAATAAAGCAAAGAAATATAGTTTTGACTATTCTTAACAAAACAAAAATATTTGGAAATACAGGAATATAGATTAGCTTCTAAAATAAACTGAATATATAAAGAATTATTAATCATTTTGTTAGATTATTTACAATTTTGTTATTTGAATACTTATATAAGAATGGTTTTAGAATATTTATTTACTTTTTAATTTAACTTTAATTTGATGTACACTCTTTTATATAAAATGTTCAAGGGTTAATACTTTTATCATTTCAATGATAATTGAAGAAATAATATATAATTTTTTTGATTATTTGATTCATTAATTTATGGGTTATACAGAAATGAATAGATTGTATCAATTTATAAAGAAGTAACTGTGTTAGAAATATAGTATTTGATGATGGTTGTACAACAATTTATTTAATATTATCATGTTTAAACTAATACAAATTCCTTTCGTTTTGTATTTGAACTTGTTTTGATGTTTTTTACATACTTTAAATGATTCAAAATTTTGATTAAAATTTTTAATGGTTTATTTAAATTAAAAGGATACTATAACTAATATTATTCATAAGAAAATTATAAAAAAATAATGACAAAAATATAAACTGAGTATAGAAGAAATAGAGAGGAAAAAATCCAAAAAAAAATAATGTAATCAAAATTTAAAAAAAGCAATTGATTACTTTATTTTATATTTTTATCATCTCATTTCAATTAAAGTGTAATATATTTATAAATAATCATATAACCACTGATTGTATAAAAGGATAAAAAATAAAGGAAATATTTAGTAATAAAGTGTTACACTTGTAGATATATTAATATTTTTGTGTTCATATAAAAAATAATAATAACATTATTTTTGTAGTAGAAGAGTACAGAGTATGCCTATGAAATTATCTTTGATAGATTTAACTCTTATATAACATAAAGGTTATATTATTTACTCTTAAGTTTTTAAACAGTTTTTCTAAATTTTCAGGGTCTTTTTAACCCAATATTGTTTCCTCAAAATTTGTTGAGGTAAAAACAAGTTACTATCATTCTTTTTCTTATATTTTTTTTATCTTTCAGAAGTAACTTTTTGTGGATTAAGTTTCCTTTATTTTTGATTGATTAGTCTTTCTTTCAACCTCAGAGATAAATGTAATATGAATGGCGTTATTGGATATTTTCTATGTACACCATTTTAAGAAATAAAAAAAAAAGAAATAAAGTAGTAAAGTAACAGATTGATATCAAAATATTTTAAATAATAGGTTTTTATAAAGAGTCAGTTTAATTTGTGTTATTAAGGAACAGAGAAGAACCAAAGAAATTATTACTATAAGGAGATGTCTTTTGAATGAGTTATTTTTGAATCATTAATTTCAAACAAGAGAAAGAAAGAGTTATTAGTAAAATTATTATGAAATAAAATAAGAAAAGAAATGCACCTTAGTTTCAATTTAAACAGAAAAGAAAATCAAAAAATAAAAATGAATTAAAAATTTTATTTGAATGAAAAAATATAAGAAATTTAGTTGTTCATTGAAAGGAATGAACGCCACCACTCAAAAGATTATTGAAGAGTATCATAATATAAATTTAAAAGAATATAATAAAATTCCAAATATACTTTCACCACCACCCAATTGTCTTCAGTCATATGAATTAGGAAGAAATGGGACATTAAAAGTATTAACTGAAGCACTTTCACCATTTAAATTAAATCAAATTAAAACAGTTTTTGAAAATAGAGAAGTGTTTTATTCATTATTTCCTGAAATAACACAAATATCCTTTGAAGGAAATAAAGTAGAATGTAAATCTTCATGGATTATTTGGAATGTTCTACAAGAATATAAATTTATTGAAAATGTTATTTGTTTTCCAAATGAAATATTTCATATAGAATCTAATTATTGGCCAAAATATGTAGAATATTATCTTTTTTGTTGTGAAAAACATCTTAGTGGAACAAGAATTGTAATTGAAATAAAATTTAATACAACAAAAATTAATAAAAATGAATTTGTTTGGTTCTTAAATAATGAAAGATCATTTATTTATAATTTAAATGAAATTATAAAAAATGATCAAGAGAGTCTTCTTTTATTAAATTTAGAAAGAGAGTTTTATACTAGATTAAATCAAATTTCATTATATCAAATTACACTTTATTCAAGTGAGTCAATATTAATGAAAACAAATAATCAATATGATGAAATTATTATTACTGGTAAGTCTCGTTATGCTAATTCTATTAAAATTCTTCTTGAAAGTTTATACTCTCATTTTCTTCAATCTCCTTTATTCCCTAAATGTAAAATTCTTAAACAAACAGAAAGAATTGTTCAAAAACATGCTGAAACTCCTTTTTTTTCTACAACTCCTTATTCTACTGATATTGTTTATTGTTCTGCACTTGGAGAAGGTTCAATGTTTACAGCTGCACAATCAATGAAATGTTCATGTTTATTACCACATACACCTAATTTTGAAGTAATTATTTGTGCAGAATTATTTAATATTGGACAAGATGGTAAAATAGATTCTATTTATTATTATCATTTTAGAACTCCTCAAAAAAATAATTTTGTTCCTTATATTACTTCAAGAACTTCTCTTAATCTTTTTTGTGCTTTTCTTATGACTCGTTTTGGTGTTGAAAATAATATTCCTTCCATTAGTATCTCTGATGTGTCTGACATTTCTTTAATTTCTAAACAAATGCTTGCTCAAGCAATTCACATTAAAGAAAATTCTTTGAAAAAACAACGTAAAGTATTATTTCCAATAAATGAAAAAGAAACAATAACAAACAGTATTCTTACAGAATTATCTAATGAATTATTACATCAAATATTTAGTTATTTACCATTAGAAGATCTCTCTTCTTGTTTATGGACTTGTAGAAAATTAAGGTCTTTTATTCTTTCTGATGATTTAATTTGGCAAAACTTCTATAATTTGTATTTTAGTATTTCTTCTTTTAATCAAAAAGAATTTCATACTCCAAAACCTCGTTATATTGAAACAAAATCAATTGCACAACAAGTTCTTCATTTACAAAATATTAGAACTCGTTGGAAAAATAAAAGACCAGTTATTAGAAAACGTATTGAAGCATTTGTCAAATGTCCTGTTAATTTTATATTCTCAAGAAAAAAAGATAAATCTTTTTCTGTTGCAACTAGTTATGGAAAAATTAAATCTTTTGAATATAATTCATTTAACCTTGTTAAAGACCTTATTATTAATGATCATTTCATTACAGTAGAACTTAATCATGATATAAAATGTTCATTAATGATTTCTGAAAATGGAAAAATATATCAGTATTTTTGTGAAAGAAATAAATTAAATATTATTCCTTTTCAACAACATCATGGTTGTAGATTTACTGATAATTGTCAAAATATTTTGTGTTGGGAAGAAAATGGAAATATTGAATTTATTGATTTTCAATCACAAAAACCTTGGTATTCAAATAAGTTTAATCAATGTCATATTTCATGTATTGATAAAGTTGACACTTATTTCTATATTTCTTGTTATTCTGATTCTCGTATTATTGGTTTTGATTCAAGAATGAAAGAAAAAGCATTCGAAACAAATTCATATAATAATACTATTAATACTTTTGATTGTTTTGATACTTCACTTGTTTGTGCTTGTAATAATGGCGTCATTTCTCTTTATGATTATAGAATGAATAGAGTAACTCAAAATCGTGCAATGCAATTTACCTCAATTAATACACTTAAAGTTTGGAATAGAAGAATAGTTTTCGGAGGAAATGATCGTCAAATTGGTTTACTAGATTGTACTAAAAATTGGTTTGGAAATTATCAAGTCCTTTATACTCACCAAACTCCAATTGTTTCTATTGATTTTGATGATTCAGTATTAATAAGTGGAGCTGCAGGTGGTTTTATAATATATTCTTCTTTTGTCTAATTGTAGCATTAATAAATGATTTGTTCTTCATTTATAAAAAATATCTTTCAGTTATTTAAATTTTGAGTTTATTAAAACTACTTTATTTTTACAAATAGTTTTTTGTCTTTATTAAATTATATAGAAATGTTTAAGTTAATATTTATACATTCTATTAAATTATGTTTAATTATTTTTATTAAATAAGCAAAATAGTTGTAAATTTTAATATATTTCTATAAAAGACCATTCTGGTATTATTCTTCAGAAATATTATTTATTTCTTAATAATAATAGTAATAATCCCCATTTAATCATTTTCTTTACTACTTGTATATTTTTATTACTATTATTTTTTGATATATTAGTAGATTTATTGTTCTTTTTTATTAGTAGATCCACTTTATTGTTTGGTTTTACATTTGATTATTATTTTATTGTTTTATTAATTATTGGTTATAATGTTTCATGAATATTATTTTTTCTTTAATAGATTCTTTCAATATCTAATTTGTATTATTATTATTTATTTACTAAAAACAAGATACTTCATAGTATTAATAAATTAAACTAATTGACTTTTTGTTTTCTTATTTCTTCATATAACTGATTATATTTTTCTAATATATCAGATATGCATTAGATAATTGATAGTAAATGTATGTTATTACAATACCTAATTTATATATATTTGTTTCTGAGTTAATAACTTTACTTTACTTGAAATATTTGATTTTAAATTTTGAATAATAACTCTACAAAGTATTTAATAACTATATACTATTTAGTATATTTCCATTTAATTCTTAGAAAATAATTTAGACTATTTTTTTATCATATTAGATTTATTAGCATTGTTATGACTTATTTAATATTCTTTTGTCCTTGTTTAGATTATAAGATACATTTTTTTAAATATTACCATCTGTGCAACTTTGATTTAACTATTTTTTCATCTTCTACTATTGTCATACTCAACCATCTATTCTTTTCTATTCTTTTTATAATAAAATACCATTTTTTTTTTCAATATTATTAGTTAAGCAATCCTTTGATCTTTGTTTCTTTATAACAATATTCTATAATATTCTTGATTTTATTATTTCAATCATTTCTCTTATTCGTTTCCCTCTATTTATATTTTCTTTGTGTTTTATTATAGTGTTTATTCTATTGTGATGAATGTATTATGTTTAATTCTATTTGAATTATTGTTAAAATATTATGGTGATGAAATGAGTGAAATGGTTCATATGGTTATTACTGTAGTATTATTATAATAGTTGTTGAGATAATTAATGTATTTCTATCAATACAGATAACACTTATTTTCACCCATTCTTCTATCATTTATATTTTATGATTGAAATTGATTTCTCATCCTTTTGTTTTATCCTTTTTATTTTTTAGGAATATAAAAATTAAAAAATATTTTATTGTAAAAAAAGAAACAAAGGAATAACAAAAAGAAATTGTACGTTATTGAACAAAAACTTTAACCCACTCAACAGGAAAGGTATTTGGTAAGACAGTGCCATTAATATCATCAGGAGTACAAAATTTTTTCTGTTCTTTAGTAAAATAAAATGAGGATATTTTAGGAGAGACTGCGGATTTACCACTTCCAACGATTGCAAATGCATAAGGGACGCAGAAGACATAATTTGATTTATGAAAAATGACAAAAGATTCGATCAGTCTACTAGGTACAAATTGACGATTTGTTTGGTCAGGTTTAGCAATGTTTTTAATAGAAAATATAAAATGAGTTTTATCAACAACAGCCAAATTTTTTTGAGATGGAGCAACTGACACATGAAATCCAAATATATTCCCAGGACCATCTTTAATGACGACGTTAATGTTAACTTTATCTTTAACTGCATTAAAAAAACTATTTTCATTAAACACAGTTTTTAAACTATCAAATTCTTTCTTTAAATGAAAACCTTCTGTACACGTCCACATTTCTAACGTTCTAACGATTGACCTTTCTTCAGAGTCAAACGTATTCATAGAGTCATCACTTCCACGCAGAGTTTCATAATCTTTTAAGTATCGGTCAACTCCAAGTTTTAATTTGGTTGCACACAAAATCATCATTTCTAATGAAATGTTTATCTTTTCTGCTTCTTCAGGGTTCTTTTGAAACTGTTCTATCATTGATAATGAATATTTGATAATTCGTATCAATTCTTCTCTTTCATTTTGACTTTTTTTGAATCTTTGGCTTACACTCTCTTTTGGGATTCTACTTTTGTCTTGGGTTTCTTTTTCCTTTTTCTGTCTGTCCTTGTGTTGAAGTGAACAAGGTGTGTTTAGACTCATTCCCTTTTAAACTTTATTATTTTAGCTTTAGTAGTACCAATAATCAAAAAATGAGATAGCAGTGGAAAATACTAGAACTTCATTTTTTTATTTTTATTATTTTAAATAACATTATGGATTCGAACGCACAGAGACACCACACAGAACCCTAAATTATTACCATGCTTTGAATCTCCCAGTTATGAACTGATTATGATGTTGTATTTAGTTAAAAAACATCTTACCCAATACTGCAAGAATAATAATGTTTATTATTTACAATGATGTGATATCATTGATAATAAAAGAATGTGTATTTATAAAGATATTATTATTACTTGTTATGATACAAGTACATTTGATAATATAAGACCATCAAAGAAAAAGGGTGTGGTAGTTGATGCTAAAAAGAATGTTAGCCCAAAGCAATACAGTAGTAATTATATATTCTTCTTAAAATAAGAAAATAAAGAAGAATTTTAATATCCATCAAAATCAAAAAGAAATTAAATAATGATAAGTAAGAGATGTTTAAATACTCTATTCCACATCAAATAAACAAGAGAAGGAAAATCTCACAGTTCAACAATTAAAATCAAAGAATAAGCTAATAATTGATGAACAAAAACTTTTAAAGCAAAGTGATTAATTAATCACCATTGAGCAAGGAAAAATAGAAATATTTCTATTAATACTTAATTAACTACTTTTTATTTATAGTTAATATTATAGTATTATGTTTCGTATAAAAATTATATTTTAAATGAATAAATAAAAAATAAGATATTATAATAAAATAATTTAAATATTATTAATAAATAGTATTGAAATTAATTTTGAAATGGTTAATTTTAATAGTTTAAAGATTATAATTATTTATTATAAAATATTAATTTATTTTATTGCTATTATTGTTTTATTTCAATTCCCTTAATTAATACATTAAGGGAATTAGGATGAAGTGAGGGAAGTAAAGTATAGTAGCTGTAGTGTTAATACAACAAAGGTAATAAAGATATAATAAAGATATGGATTTATATTTAGTAAATAAAGTAAAATGTAGTTTGTATTCTTTTTCTTTATTACTCGTTATTATTTATTATTTTATTAATCCTTTTTTCAATTAAAAAAATAAATGAAATGATTACATTCATTTATTCTTTCTTTATTTGTTATTTTTATATTACTTTATACGTTAATTTGATGTTGTATATTATAAATTATTTATTAATTAAATAAATTTTATTTAATATATTTTATGAATGTAAAGTAAATCATTGTGGTTTATGTTGTTTTAATTGATTAAGATATGATATATTAATATTTCTTTTAGTTTTATTAATTATTATTGTTGAAGATTTTAATTCAATAATTATTCTCATATTATTCTGATTATATGTTGAGACAATAACAGATTGTTTAAAAATGAATTAATTAATACAGAAATATATATTGAATATATTGTTTTCATGATGTTTTTCATATTATTAGTTATTAATTCTCTTTTTTCTTTTGTTTATTATTCATTGCAATGAGATGTAATATGATTTGATAATTATATCAATTATCATATATAATCATTTCAATGATATCAAATGTATTTGGTCTATTTCATAGTCACAATGATAATTTTGAAATGGTTGATGAGATTATATTCCATTAATTAAATTGTTATTATTCATTATGATTTGTTTTTTAATTGATTAAATAATATTAAATTAAGTTATGGACAAATGTGTGATGCAATAACAAATAATGAAATAATAATTGATATTTTAAAATTAATACATTCATTAATTAAATTCATTAAATCTAAATTAATTTCTTCATTTATTCTTCATTTTCAATATTTATTTATCTTATTCTCTTTTAATAATATATAATATATTTCAATGTGTTATATCAAAAAATATTAATGATAATTGAATCATTATTTAATTAATTCATTATATAAAATATTAGATCATTCATCTTTTTAAGTGAATATATTATTTGAAATTCATTACAAAATTTAAATAACTTATTAATAAATGAATAAATAAAGAGAATTTATAAAATATGAAGTATTTCACTAACACACCAAAATAAAATAACAAAATATTGAATATTAAATAAAAAGATAAATGTAAAAAAAAAGAAATTATAATAAAACAAACATGAATAAAAATAATAGTTAATTATAGAAATTAATTTTTATTTCTACTCCAAATTTCATTAGATTTTATTTATGTAATTTTTTACTTATTTAGTTCTTCATCATTTAGTTCTTCAGAATTTAAACAACAACATTCCTGTATTAGCAAACTCTTTCATATTATTTAGTTACATCAGGAAAACACTAAAACCTAAATTCAATAGTTATTATTTGAATATTAACTGATGTTAATGATGTAAAATCATAAGAACAATAATTTCATAATTTAATACTGATACTTGAATACTAACTAATGTTAATTTATAAGCATTATAAAAATAGTTATTTTAAATTCCTTTAACTTTATTAGTATTATACTATTCTATTTTCTTCTTTGTATGTTTTTTCTATTTTTTGACATTACCAGTATCAATTAATACCATATTTTCTTCTTCTGAAAATTCTTTCTTCAATAATGAATTATGTTTTATTGATGCTAATTGATTTTATTGAAGAACACTATCTAAAACAATCTTCTCCTAATTTATTAATTGACATAGTAAAGTGATTTAATTTAATGAAGAATAGCATTTAAAACATTTACTTTATTTCACTGAATGATGTTGATATATCAAGTTGTTAATATTGACAAACCACGTTTAAAACATTTATTTCATATTTCACTAATTAGTATTTGTATATTAATTGTTTTTATTTCTTCAGATCATTCAAAACAGTTATTTCTAAATGATTTATTTTCAGTTGTAATATATTGTCATAATTCTTTATGTCTTCTTTTTTATATTCTATATTTTTAAAAATATGAGACAAAATAAGAAACATTACGGAGACACCACAAAAATTATAATAAAATCAAAAACAAAAGAAGGAGAAATCCATACCAACCAAGAAATATAAATGATAGAAGAATGAGTGAAAACACGTATTATCTGTATGGACAGAAATACATTAATCATCACATTAATCATTACCATATTAATATCTATCACCATAACAATTATCATAACAGTTATAATAATAATAATGGTAAGAATCGTTTCACTCATCACTTCAATCATTTTCATCATCATAAGTATTTTATCATTAATTCAAATAGAAACAATCAATATTATAATACAAATAAATAATATAATAAAACACAACACAGATATAAACAATACCATAATAAAAGACAACAACAAATAAGAAATAAAAGAAAAGATAAAAATAATAAAATCAAGAATAATTGAAAAGACTATTTGAAGAAGAAATTAAAATACTTACACCAAAGAAATAGAATAAATTAAGAACACTAAGATTAAAGAATACACACCATCAACAATAATGAGAAGATGGTATTTATTTGTAAGAGAAAAAAACAAAAATGAATAGAAATGAGAAATTATCAGTATGACAGCTGAAGAAGATGATAAACAACTAAATCAAAATGAAATAAATGATAAATATTTAAATAAGAAATATACAATGATGAAAATGATGATGAAAATGAATTTACTGAAGAGAAGAAGAGGCTTAATGAAAAAGAAAAGATGAAATTAAAAGAAGAAGAAGAAAAGAAGAATGAAAAAGATAAAAGAATAGAAGAATTAAAGAAACGAATAGAGGAGGCTATTAAAGAGAAAGAAGAAATGAAAAAAGAAATACAAAAGAATGACCAGACCATTAATAAATTATCAAATGATATTATATCATTAAAAAAGAAGCATGAGAAGGAGATAAACACTAAAAACAAGGAATTGATAGAAAATTAATCGAATTCAATGCTGAATCAAAAAAGAAAATGTCTGAGGTAAGCAATTTATCACAACAAGTATACTTCTTGAAAGATAAATTATTTAAATTATAAAATAAAATTACACAAGAAGAAAAGAAGAAAGATGAGATAAATCACATTATATCTGATTCATCTGAAACACAAAATGTGAATGACATCACCCCCTAATGTTGTAGTAACTGATGAAATATCATCAAATGAAGATGATCTTCAAAAAAAGAAAGTTAATGCAGAATTCAATTGAAGAGATGTGAAATCAGCATAAGAAGATCACCACATCTGATCATGACATTCAAAAAATAATTGAAGCAAACAAATAGAGAAGAATAAATTCTAACATTCTATAAATGTTTTGTACTGAAATTATTAGAAATAAAATTAAGAAATCAACTTAAAGAAGAAGAAATAAAAAGATTAATACATGAAATTGATATTAAAATAGAATATATTATTGAATATAAAGAAATAATAAAGAAAACATTTAAAATAAAGAATGAAAATAAAATTGAAATCAATAGAAGAAATGAAGAAGAAATAATAACACACAAATTGAAATATATTGAATTAAAAGAATTAATAAAATAAATAAGAAATAAGAATTACAAGAAGAGGAGGTAATAAGAATAAATAAAGAAGAAGATATGAAAGAACAAGAAGAAGTACAATTTATTAATTATTATTACAATAAAAACAAAGTACATCAAATAATTAATATCATCAATACAAATGAAATATTAATCAATACATTAGATGATTATTATCTTTATATTAAAACTATAACATCAACTATTAACATCATTATTAATAAGAATCAAGAAATGAATGAGAAATATAGAAAGAATACTACAATCAAAAATATGTAGATTAAGAGACTTGCTCCATAATAATCAATATATGAAATTAAAAAGAATCTTACATATTAAAAAATATGATATATATCATAATAAAATAAAAACAAATGAGCAAATAAAATATTATAAATACCTCCAAAGAATGAAAAGAATAGAAATAGATGTAAGAATAAATTGAAAAGAATTAGATGGAATTATAAAATGATATAATAATGAAAGAGATAATATCTAAATAAACATAAAGAAGATGAATATCTTAATATTATTATTATTAATTTATTGAAATGAATCTATGAAAATAACACCAATATAGATTTCCTAAATAATAATTTATATGATATATTAATTGAAAATAGAATTAATAATAGAAGGTGTGTAATCACTCTAGATGAATTAAACCATGCAATAAAATTCATTGATAATTGGAAATCACCTGGAATTGATAAAATACAATCATCTGGATTAAATAATTAGAACAACTAAAGAATTTCTTATTAAAATTATTTAATGAATGGTTGTATAATCCTACTACCATCTATCTTCAATTTATCCAAGGAAGGACAATATTAATATACAAGAAATGAGATAAATTATATAAACAAAATTACAATTAACATTTTTAAATTGTATGTTAAAAGTATAAATAAATAAGAATATAACATCATTATATGACAATAAATATCAATACAATGTTTATTATTTTAGAGAATAATATATTTTATTCAATAATATATTTTTATTATTTAGGGGGTATACATCAACTTCATTTTGAAAATATTTATTTTAACAAAAATAAATAAATAACATGAAAATTTAAAAAAATGTAACCTATTACAGATTATAATAATCTGTACTTATACATCTTTATCAATTTATTAGATAAAAAGATATAATGTCATACTTTAATTATCTAAGAATATACTATTCTTTAAAATATAATAAATGTTATTGAATATAAGATATAATAATACACCATCAATTAAAAAAGTAAAATTTTACTATGTTGATAATTTTTTTGAAGTATATTAAATTTAGAATTAATAACTAAAAAAAGAAACAAAATAACATTAGAAAAAGAATTATGTAATCTTATCTCTTATAAAATTATAGAATGTTAAATTGATTTTAGCTCAAAAGAATAAAAAATAAATAATTATAAATATTTTTAGTTTTATATAGAAAGTTTTTATTATAAAATAAATTAAAATAAATAATTCTTTGATTTTTAAGAATACAACAAAAAATTAAAATAATACAGATAATATTAGACATAATTTTTTTTAACCCTTTATTTTTCATAAGTAAATCATAAATTCTTCATAATCATTCTACTTTGCAAATTTAAAAAACGTATAAATGAAAGAGGAATTGAAAGTTTCAAAGAAAAAATCAACAAAAAAATCATAAACAAACTATTCTTTTATTCCATATAAAAAGATTAATGATGTTTATTGAAATTGGCTTGACAAAAATAGTTATTTAATATAAAAAGAACTTCAATTTTTATTTAATATAAGTTAGAAGGAATGGTTAAAATTACAAAAGCCCAAAAAGAAAACACTCTACATGCTCTAATGAAAATACAGTCGACAAATAAAAGAAGAAAGTATATCTTATCTGGGTGTTATTATCTGATAACTAAAGGATGGTCATTTCTTTTTTCAAAAGAGAAAAGAATAGCAGGAAAGTTAGACCATTTCTTCCCGATTCAAAAAATATGGAATCAAAATGGGGTAATAATGTTTGATGAAAACCTTGAATATGATTTAATTAAAGCAGAAACAGGAGTTGTTCAATTAAATTTTGATAATGAAGGAATTCCTATAAAGAAAACATCAATTGAGACAGATAAAACAAAAAAGAAAAAGAAATTAACTTATAATGAACTTGTTATTATGAATATTCTTAATGAATATTATAATAAATATAAAGATATTGGGTGTAATACTAAACTACTTTATACAAAAAGTTCAAAAGATGGGGTTAGCAGCCAACAATATCAAGAACTCCCTTTAGTGAATAAAGATGGTGAAGTTATTGGTGTTTATAAGAATGAAGAGGTTTTAGAAAAAATTGGAACTCCAGTATATAGTTTTCTTTGTTCATATTTATTAAAAACAAATACACCTCAATCAAAAGGTCTTTTTATTGGGAATAAAGACTATTATAATGAAATATCTAATAATAATATCAATGATCAAAATAACATTAAATTATCAAAAGAAGAGTTCTTAGAATATCCAATTTTTGATGAATATCAATTTAATTGTATTAATGACCATATTAGTTCTCAAGTATTAGAACATTATTCATATATTGGATCTGAACCATTCCAACAATTAAATAAATACGCTGAAGCTTTACAACAAGAATTGGATATTATTAGCCATAGTGGTTCACCGGAAGATATTCTATCATATAACAACATAGACTCTCATTTTGGTGACCACCAGTACACACAGACTGATCATAATGTATCATTAATTAATGTAGATCCAAGGTTGGTGAATTTTGAGAATTCAAATTATAATGAAGCTATGCCACAAAAGAATCTAGATTTTGTTGATATTAGTTGTTTCATAGCAATGGACGATTGTTTTCAAGAAGATTATCCATCAGAGACTTCCTTTATAGAACATGGGTTTATTCAAAATATATGCCATTATGAATAAATTCAATTTTTTAAACAATTTTTTGGTTGTTTTTATGAAGAAATTCAAATAATATTGAATTTGTTTTAATTTTTTTGAAAGTTAATTAATGGAAAACAAAAGATATTAAATAATATGAACTAACTTATTTATAAAATTCTTCGAATAATAAGAAAAATAAAATCATAGTATAAAAATAATAAATGAACAGAATAACTATTGAACTGATTCATTAACAATGAATATTCTTAATCTTTATTAGTGTAAAATAACAAATAGAATATAAAAGTATAAATCTAACAAATAAGAATATAGAAACAATAATGGAATAACAAATTATATTAATGAACATAAACTAGAAATGATGGTCTTTGATAGAATAAATAAAAGTGATAAAAGAAAATAATATTTACATTCGTCTTTAAATAAATACCATTATTTTTACTGAATAAAGTTTTATTGTTATATCTAATTAAAATAAAATCAATTGATTAATTTTAAATAAATTTTGATAAAATAATGAAAATAGTAACCAAATCAATTGTAAATGGCTTATAAAAATAATCATTAATAATACTACAATATGGGTGTCTCATAAACACTATTATTGACTATAATAAACAAATCATTAGTGTTAAAACTAACTCATTCTTTCAAATAAAAATAATGAATTAAATAAAATAAAGTTAATATAAAATGAAATTATATTAAATGATGAGTAATTGAATAGTAAAATAATTTCTAATTTCTTATTCAAATAATAAATTGAATTATAATAAAAATATTGATTCTGGTTCATTTTATTTAATTATGAAATATTTTTGTTCGACTATTATTTATGAAAATTACAATTAGATGAAATGATGATTATTGTTAAACTTCTCTTATTTTTTATCATTTGAAAAGTGTTAATAATAAGTATGTATAATAAAAAGTGAAATAATATCAATTATATTGATAAAAATAATATAAAAAATATATGAATCAATAATAATTTAAAATAAAATAAATTTATATTGAAATATATAAAAATATTATCCATTTATCTTTGTATTTAAAATATATTATTAAAACTAAAATAAAAACAAAGAATAAAAATTTAATTATATTTGCTATACTTAGATTATTTATATATAACATTTACTTCATTACTCTTTTTGTTTTCTTTTAATAGATTTAAAAGAGTATTGTAATAAATGTTATGTTATATAACTACAGTCTAAGTAAAGTAAATCACATCAAATATCTTATTCTTGTTATTTTTCTCTCACATTGACTATGCCTTTTAAGCTTGATTCATCAATATTAGAACATCCTGTTTGTTCAAATAGAATTGGAACTGGTGAATTTAGTAAATTATATCCCTTATAATAATCATTTGGTAATATACCACCAATTAAATTCAAATTCTAATAATAATAAGGTATTTGAACACAATTACTCAAATAACAATCAGGTATTTGTTCTATTTGATTAGGATTTTCTTTATCATAATTACTTTCTGAACAATATACTTTAAAATTAGTGAATAGTGGTGTGATAATAATATTAGAATCAGTCTCTCTAATAATTCGTCTACACCCCTTTCTTGTTTTACCTTCTTCAATTCTAATTTCTTTAATAAGATATTTATTGACTTTTTCCCCTTTTTCATATATTTCTTCTTGCCTTATCCCATTAAATGTTAATATCCTTTCTCTTTTATCCATTTTACTACTTCCTTTTATTTTCTTATAATTAATTTCGTTTCCATAATTACTTAATTCTTCAAGTAAAATCTCATAATTAATATTTTGGTATGACTTATCTTTATCTCTTTGTTCTACTTCTTCATTATTTTCTTGTATAAATTTTTCCCACTCTTTAAATCTTTTATTAATTTCTTCTTGAATCCTTTCATCACAAACAGAAATAATATTAAAATTTTGAAGCCCTTCATCATTCTTTGTTTTTCTTTCTAGTTCTAAACTAATACCACATCTTATTGCACATCCAATAATAAAGCTTTTTTCTTTAATCTCATTAGAAACTGATTTTCTCTTCTTATCAGTTGGTTCACTAATAGATTTAGTTGACTTCTTAATAATAGACATTGTAATGATATTAGTTAAAAACTATGTTGTTTTTATATACCTCTTGAAATTTTATGTTTATTATTATTATTCTTTTTCTATTTTATTATAGTTTACTTTTAAGTAAGTCTTTGAGAATTTAGATTTTCTAGTTCATGTTATTTTTTGGTTATTTATAGAAGAAAACAATATTTCAACATCAATTCTTTGAATAACATTCTTCTTTTTATCAATTATTTCTTTCATGAATTGTTTGAATAACAAATTTCAAATTTTTTGGTTTAAAAATCATTAATTAACAACTTTAAAAATAACTAACAATTTAATGTTTTCATCTTAGAAAATATCAAATTAAGTGTTATGACCAAATACCAGTCTTTGTTTTGATTATTTACTCACTCTAATTTTCTTTAACCAACACTTGCTCTGATAGGAATAATCATTAAAAACTTTATTCATTGAGTAACCAAGTAATGAACAATCTAAACATAACTACAACATTACATTTTTCAATAAGTAACACCTGAATTCTTATTTAACAATAAAATAGGGTAAAAACACAAAGAGTGAATGGCAAATAACAATGCAAGCACACTAACTGTATAAAACAGATAAATTGAAATAACTTATAATATTGAAATAAATACTGCAATAGAACAAGTCTGTTGATAAGTGCAAGGACACAACTAAAAGCTAATACTAAGTGTAAATATTGAAATGAAATAGATAAATAGAAGTGATAAAGAAGAGAATAACAAGAAAATCAAAAAGAACGAAGAAAAGCAAAGAAATAATTTTGTGGAATAAATAACAAATTAAAAAAAAGTAGATAATTAAGTATTAATAGAAATATCTTCTATTGTTCCTTGCTCAGGGGAGACTAATCCCGTCCCTGAGCTTTAAATGTATTTGTTCTTAAACTATTGCCTTATTCTTTGCTTCTAGTTGTTGAATTGTGAGATTTTCCTTTTCTCATTTTTGATGTGGAATCGAGTATTTTAAATATCAATTATTTAAATATTCATCATTTAATTTCTATTTGATTTTGATGAGTATTAAAATTCTTCTTTATTTTCTTATTTTAAGAAGAGTATATAATTACTACTGTGCTGCTTTGGGTTAATATTCTTTTTAGTATCAACCACTAGACCATTTTTTTGATAATCTTATATTATCAAATATATTTGTATCATATTAAGTAATAATATCATCTTTATAAATACCTATTCGTTTATTACCAATGATATCCCATCATTGTACATAATAAACACTGCTATTCTTGCAGTATTGATTATGATGTTTTTCTAACTAAATATAACATTATAACCAATCCATAACTGGTGTATTTGAATGATGATAATATTTTAGGGTTCTGTGTTGTGTATCTCTGACGTGCTACCTTCGAATCATAAAGAAGAATATAATAATAAAATAAGAAATAATCATTCTTATTCTTATTATTTATTATATTTTATTTTATATTTTATTTTATATTGATTTTTATCTTTTCTTAACATCACTCATTTCTTCTTTTTCTCATTTTTTTCTTTTCTAAACATCATTCATTTCTTCTTTTTATTGTTTGTTGTTATTATTTTATATTAGATGATCTTTTTATCATTTTATATTTGTTTATATTGTTTGTTTATATTTTATTATTATTATTATTTATTGTTGTTTATCTTATATCATTTATTTATTATTGTTGTATTGTTATTTAACAATGTTAATATGAAATGAATAATAATGAATAAATATAAAGTAAGAATAAAATGATATAAGAATATAACATAAATAATAAAATAAGAAATATATAATAGATATAAAGATAAAAGAAGAAGAATAAAATAAATAAATATAAAATAAAATAAATAAAATAAAAAAGAAATAAAAAAGAATAAAATAAATATTTTATTATATTTTTATTTATCTTTTATTCTTATTTCTTTTTATTATTTATTAAATTAACACCCCCATTGGGTGTGATTCTTTCAAATGAAATAAAATAAAACCAGAATGAAATATGTCCGTTTTTATATTCACCATTTCGTTCATTGGCAGATGAAAGAAATGGCTGTTCATATTCATTTATTGATTTTATTTTATATTCTTTTTTAGTTTTTAGTTTTCAAATAAATAATAATGAATAAAAATCATTTCATTTCAATTACAATAATTCGTTGTGGTGTGAAACGTTCTGGATATTGTTTTCCACAAAGTGCATTTGATATTCCTTTATATGAAAATGAAGATTGACAACATCTTGATATTGTTTTATAATTTTCTTTATGAACACAAATATCACCATATCCAAATCCAAACAAACAATCACTTGATTGATTACCTAAACAAAATGCAAATTGTGGTTTTTTAATATCAAATTTCATCATTCCTTGTATTCTCCCATTTGATTTTAATAAAAATAAAAATGATTTTGGATCATTTATCCATTTATTAACTTCATCAATTTTCACATTAACATATCCTCCAAATTTATTTCCATTTGTATCTTCAATAATAATTATTATATGTTCTTTATTTATTATTCTTTGATCAAATACTGATGTATTCTTATTCCAATCATCAATTTCTGAATCAAATAGTATATTGGATATTCTTCTTTCTGTCCATTCTTCTATTTGTTGAATTTCTTCCATTGTATTCATTCCTTTCATTATTCTTAATCTTTCTCCTTCTTGTTTCTTTCTTTCTTCTTCTTTTCTTCTTCTCTCTTCTTCCTCTTTTCTCTTCTTTTCTTCTTCTTGTTTCTTCTTTTCTTCTTTTTTCTTCTTCATCTCAAAATAATCACTGTAATATGTTTCCCATTCTTCTTTCTTTTTATTAAATTCTTCCGTGATTTTATCTTTTTCTTCTGGTGTTCTGAATAGTTTATCTTTCATTACCATTTCTTCAATTGAAATGATTTTATTGATTATTTCATTCCGTGTTTTACTTAGTATTTCTTCATCATTATTACATTCTTCTATTATTTTATTCATTTGATTCTTAATTATTTCTATTTGATTAATTGTTTCTTGACTTTTTTCTATTATTAATTTTCTTCTTCTTTCTGTTTCATCAATCCTATCAAATATTCCTTCTCCTCTTTTAATAGCTTCTGAATATGTTTCATCTGGTTTTATTTCAAATATTTCATTTTTAATACTTCCTAAATAATATTGATAATGTTTATTAATATCATCAATTGATTGTTGAATATCTGGAAGTGTTTCTATTTCTTCTTTAAAGAAATGGGTGTTCTTGTTTATTAACTCTTCCATTTTAATTTAATGAATATCAGATCAAAATCAGATGATTAAATAACTAAATACACGTTTATAATACTCATTTTATTTATTATTTTATCATTCTATTATTTTAATAAACGTCATTTCATTTTATTCATTAAATTAAATGTTATTAATTTTATTATTATTATATTCTTCTTTATGATTCGAAGGTAGCACGTCAGAGATACACAACACAGAACCCTAAAATATTATCATCATTCAAATACACCAGTTATGGATTGGTTATAATGTTGTATTTGGTTAGAAAAACATCATAATCAATACTTCAAGAATAGCAGTGTTTATTATGTACAATGATGGGATATCATTGGTAATAAACGAATAGGTATTTATAAAGATGATATTATTACTTAATATGATACAAATATATTTGATAATATAAGATTATCAAAAAAAAATGGTCTAGTGGTTGATACTAAAAAGAATATTAACCCAAAGCAGCACAGTAGTAATTATATACTCTTCTTAAAATAAGAAAATAAAGAAGAATTTTAATACTCATCAAAATCAAATAGAAATTAAATAATGAATATTTAAATAATTGATATTTAAAATACTCGATTCCATATCAAATAAATGAGAAAATGAAATTATCATATTTCAACAACTAAAATCAAAGAACGAACTACTAGATGATGAACAAACACTTTTAAAGCAAATGGATTAATTAATCTCCACTGAACAATATAAAATGAAATTATTAACATTAATTAACTACTTTTTATTGCGATCCTTTTATCAATTCAGAGTATATAACAAATTTTGTTGCCATGGCTATTGAGTAATGTCACAGAATCTTGTAAAGAAAATCAAACAACAAACAGGTATTCAAGTTCAAAGAAAAGAAAGAACTTCAATAACAATAAAATGAATAATAATTATGATAAAAGAAATAACAAGAAAATAGTGAATAGAAAAAGAAGAATACAAATAAAAACAAATAAGAAAGAAAGTAAATATAATGATAATAAACATTATACAAATAAGAAATCTAAATTATTAACAACAAAAGAAATTCAAAAGAAAATTAAAAGAATAACAAGAAAATGGGAAAAAGGAGAATACGAAGAATTACTTAAAAAGTATGAAGGTAAAGAAAAGAAATGGTATAATATTCTCTAAGAAGTATATTCAATAAGAAAGAAGAAAACACTAGAGAAAAACAAAGAAGAAATCAAAGATAAAACAAAAGATTGGAAAAGTGAAGATATTAAAACAATCGAAGAATGAATCAAAAACAAAAATCGAAACAAAGAAATGAATGATAGATGTAAATATGCAAGAATAATAAATGAAAAAGAAAATAAAAGGAAAACACAAGATAAAGAAGAGAAAAAGGAAGAAGAAGGCAACAAAGAAGAAATCAACACACTTCAAAATAAAATTAAAGAAATAGAAGAAACTATTAAAGAACTTCAAACAAAAAAGATGGAAGAAGAACGAACCATTTCAAATGAAATGATTCAAAAAGCACGAGAAACAGTCAGGAAAGAGTTTGAAGAAGAAATAGAAAAGATTAAAACACAAATAAACAATATTCAGAATACATGTAATGAAATAAGAAAAGAAAACTCTAAATTAAAAGAGGAAAATATTTCATTACAATGAAAAATAAATGAAGCAAATGGTATAAGGATCATAGAACTAGGAGGTAACGCATGAAACGATCCGAAATCATTAGCTATGAGAGGCTGAAGAAAAAGAAGGACGAAGTCCTTAATTATGAGCTGGAGAAGAAGAGGGCTGATGAGCTGGAGAAGATGTGAGCTGCTAGAGAAGAACATAAGAGATAAATAAAATCAAATCTCTGTATATCAAAAAAGTGCGATTCAAAACTTTGAGATTGCAGAAATAACAAGAAAAGAACTAGACCATACACAAAGAGAAAATGAAGAACAAAATCAAATAATATCAAATCATCATCAATTTATTATTTATTTTTTATTTCATAAATAAAGAAGAAGAAAACAATGATATTAATGATAAATACACAACCAATACTGAGAACATCATCATCTGGGACAATACAAATGAATAAAACTACAATTATGAAAAAGACAATTCTGGAAATAGAAGAAGAAGGGAGCAAAACACTGAGTGTCAAAAAACAAGAAATGATAATCAGTCAAGAAGAGAAGAAAACACAACAAATCAAACAAATAGAATTTTAATTGATGTGTTGTATTGTTTTGCAATTAATTTGTTAAATAAGAAATTAAATAAGAAAATAAGAAATGAACAAATAGAGAGCATAATAAAAATAATAAACATTAATGTAAATAATGATAAAGAATACATTAATAATATTAAAACATCACATAAAATAAAAGAAATAACTAAAAGATATATTAAATGAAAGTGAACTCCATCATAGAAGGGAAAGTAGAGTGTAACCCAATAATAAAAAACATTATCATAAAAAATAACTCTACTGATATTGATGATGAATATCTTAACTCTATCATCACTCAAGTTAAAGGAATGAAAATAGATAAATGTGTAAATATTAATTACTACTGGAAAATGAAAGAATCAGATAAATTAATTAGAGAAATAAATAATAAATGGGTATGGTCAGGAGAATAGAAAATCTACAAGAAGATATGAAAATGATTTCAATGTGTATGTATTATTATCTCTAAAATAAATTTAAATGAGATAAATTTGATGAAATAAAAGAAATCCTAAGGAAAATAAATAGACTAGAAGATCTAATCAAGGGAAGGGAATGGTACAGAATAAAATGCATCATGAGATTAAATGAACAAGATGCAGATGAAATTAAAATTAAAGCACAAGAAAGAATAAAGTACATAAAATATATGATGACGATGATTAAAGAAAGAATTAAATTTAATAAAAATGAAAATGTCAGAATCAATACAAATAAAATCATGTTTGATTCTAATAACAAAATCAAAAGAAAGAAGAAACACAAAATGAAATATACCCAAATAACGATATTACTTTAGAATATTTGAAATCGTTATATGAAACACAGGTGATATTAAATAAAGAACATTGGAAAATAAATCAAATCACCTCGTGGAATGAAAGATACAGGAATTATGATAATGTCATCATCACATTGGATGATCTAAATCTAAGCCTGATGAAAATAAGTAATTGGAAATCACCAGGCATTGACATTATATATTTGTATTATTGGAAGAGAATGTCATCATCAAGAGATTCCATTCTTAATATATTCAATGATTGGTTAAACTTCAATGAAAACATCCCCCTAGACATGGTAAGTGGAAGAACTATATTAATCAATAAATGAGGTGATATGAACGATGTCACTAATTATCGTCCTATCAGTTGTACAAATGTAATAATGAAAGTATTTACCTCCATATTGAAAGAGAAGATTCACAATAGAATTAACATGAATAATGAATCATTAAAAATTAGTAAAAATCAATTATGATGTAAACTGCAATCTCTTGCTGCTAAAGAAGGATTAATTAATAGTTATATGTTAAAGCAGCAAAAAGAAGAGAAATACACAAAATATGTAGAGTCATATTATGACATTAAGAAAGCATATGACTCAGTAAATCATGAATGGGTAATAGAAGCACTTAAATATTTTAATGTAGAGGGTGTCATCATAGACATTGTAGAAAGTATGATGAACAGATGGAAGATATTCATATGATATAAATATAACGAATATCTAGGATATATTAAATTGATGAATTTTACAATGTGATTCATTATCATTTCTACTCTTCATCATCAAAATGAATATAATTTCTCAAATCATAGAAGAGAAGTTCACAAAAGCAAACAATACATTGTATATGGATGATTTGAGAATAATGACACAAAGTAGCGAAGAAATGGGAACAATCAACAATGAAATTAAAGAAATAATAAGTGGAATAGGGATGGAAATGAAAAGAAATCATGAATTGGTATTAAAGAACATTAATAAAATACCAGATGGAATGTAAAACATCCCAATAATTGAATGAGAGGAATTGTATAAATATTTAGGTGTATGGCAGTCAGATGAAATTAATGATATATTCAATTGTAAAATCATCAAAGAAAAGATGATGAAGAAAATGAAAGAAATAAATACTGATGAAAGTAGTAATAGAAGATATATTATAAGAATTAATACTGAAGTAATACCCATCTTCAGATATTCAGCATTAGTAGTAAATTGGAAGGTAACTGACCTAGATAGAATGGATTTGGAGATAAGAAAATATTTAAGAAAGGCAAAATACATTGTGCCGGTAACTCCAAAGACCGTCTATATGTCAATATAAATGAAATAGGTGAAGGATTAATAAGCCTAAGGGACGAATATGTTAATGAATTAATTAGAATAGTAATGTACTAATATACAAGAGAAAGTGAAATAAGAAATAACATAATAGATAGATGGTATCCAAGAAAGGAATATGGAATAGAATTAAAAAAGTACTAAGTCATAAAATCACAGAAACGAAAATAGAAGAAATAATAAATGAAGTGAAAATAAAAAATAAAAAAGAAGTAATATTAAAAATAAAGAAATTAATGACCGACCAATACATCAAAAAATGGAAATCAAACAAGTGGACATTTTAGAAGATGGTTTGAGTCAAAATTTGTAGATAAAACTACTACAATCAATGCATGGAAGTCCATCAATATAAAGAAAAATGCATTTCTCCAATTAACTAAAATACAAGATGGAGTAATATTTAGTGGGTACAGGAAAGCAAAAATATTAAAAAATGAAAGATTGAAGTACTGCCCACTTTGTAAAGACAAGATAGCCACAGTAGAACACATTCTACTATCTTGCATTGGTCATAAGAAATCACAAATGGAGAAACATGACCATATTGGCATCATCATATGGGAGGGGTTAATAAGAAAATACACAGGAAATATTCAATACAAAAATCAAAATATGAAACAGTGTTCCAATACAATGACATCACTATGATATGGAACAAACAAATAATATCAAAAATAAACCAATATCATAAAATACCAGACATATATGTAATAAATAAAAAGAATAAAACTGGTCTAATAATTGATATGACTATTGTAGCATATCACAATATTAATGGAGCCTATTTGAAGAAAAGAAATATGTACAAGGAGTTGAAAAATAGGCTAATTAAAATAGAGAAATTAAAAGATGTCAAAATAAGTGCAATAGTAATTTCAATAAATTAAATAATAAATCTAGAAAGTATTAAATTAATTAAAGAATTAAAGAATGAAGTTAACATCATAAAAGAAATTAAAAACATTGTAATTAAAAATATGATGGATGTTATTGAACACTGTTTCTACCACAACCAAACATATGTTGTTGAATTACATGATGAAGATTCATTGATAAGATTAATCTCCACTGAATAACAAATAATAAATACAAATTCTATTAACACTTAATTAATTGTTTTTTTTTTTCATCTTTTATTATTTCTTTCTTTATTATTGTATTCTTATTTCATAGTTATTATCTTTTGGATATTCTTTTATTTTATCTTATTCAATCATATGTGGATTATTTGACATTTTACATATTCTTTTATTTCTATTAAATTTCTTAGATATTTAATTTATTATGATATTAAATTGCTTTGTTAAAAATGATATTGAAATCGTTGAATATCTTCAAAAAATTATTCTTTTGTTAATACAAGGATTGTTTTATCTTTATCATAATCTTCATGAATACATTTTTTATTCCCAATAATAAGATATTTGTATTTTGGTTGTTTCTTATTATATTTTGTTAAATATGAACAAAGTAATAAATATATTGGATTTCCATGATTTTTAATTAATTCATCATTATCTACTATTTTAATTATTTCTCCTTTTTCATTTCTTAATTGAACTAATCTATATTGTTGACTATTAAGTTTATTTCTTTTTGTCTTTTTTGTAATTATTGGTTTAATCCCTTTCCCTTCTATATCTTCTTATTTATTATAATATTCATTAATAATATTCATCACAACATTTTCATTAGAATTCCTTCTTCTTTTATTTTCTTCTTTATCTTCTCTTTTATCTTCTATTGGAATCCCTTCTTCGTTAAATACTAATTTCTTTTCTTCATTTTCTTCTTTTACAATATATTTTTCTCTTCTTCAAATATAACCTTTCCTTCTTCATCTATCATTTTCTTAATTGGTAAAAATGTTTTAGTTTCTTAGCTGCTTATTTCTGATGAAAATGTAATTGTCCATCATTTACTTATTAAATAATAACATCCAGATAAATTCCACATCCTCCTTTTATTCTTTGATTCTTCTTTATGTGTTTTCTTTATTATTGGACTTTTTACTTCATCCTTTTCATTCTTCTTCTTTTCTTAGTTCTTCTCTTTTAAACATCATTCATATTTTCTTTTTATTATTTCTTTTATTTCTTCTCTTCTGTACTTCTTTGTTTTATCTTTTATCTCTCTTGTTTATTACTTCTTTTATATTTCTTTGTTATTTTATCATGTATATCTTATCATTCAGTGTTATTTCTTGTATCTTATTATGACGAACAACAACTTAAGTGTTTAAAATTGTTGAGATGGTCAAACAAAAGAAGCTCTTATGAAAATGAAAGAATAAAGTGTAGAATAAATGAATAATCAGCCAAATTGTGAAATATTACTCTAAAACACTTTGAATCAAAAAATATTAATATCATTTTGTGAATCTTATTCATTGTATTTCATTTGAAAAGATTATTCAATTGTTAATTAATTACATTTGTATTGATTCATTATGAATTCATGTTTTATTACAATCATATTGATATTCATTAATAAGTGAAAAATATACTCTATGAATATTCAATGAAATGATAATAACTCAATTCATTTATCTTCATTTCTATTTGTTGTTTTTATGTATTGATTTTCATTATAACAAAATGTGATGTAATAATGTTGACAATCTATGTTAATATACTCATTTTATTTAATTAATCTAACATTACTTTAATTAATGTTTGTGTTCATAAAGAGAATGTTCATCCATAATATAAATGAAGATTCAAATAGAATAGAATAATAAGTCCATTTATTTGAAAAGAATACTTAATCATTTCAAATCAATTTGAATAATAGAATTACAATTGAAAATGTTTGTGTTATTTATGTTTTACTTATAATGAAAAAGAATAATTTAACTTGGTGATGTTTTCTAATTCTTAGCTTATTTGTTTGTTAATGATTCATTGGATTATTTTGATATCCATCTTCTTCAATTCATTGATACTCATTTGTGGCTTCAATATTATTTTTCTTTAAAACACACAACAATCGTCTGTGGTATTTTCATTAAATTTTCAATTACTTTGTGGTTGAAGGTCAGAATGTGTTTGTGTAGGTTTAATCGTCTTAACTCATTTAGTAATACAGATGTGATAGAAAAGAAATGATAATCAGCAAGTAGAGTATTGAATGAAAATAAGAAAGTGATTGATGTATTGTCAAGATAGGTTGTTAAGGATAAAAGCAACAATAAAAAAGTAAGAGAATATAAGAGATGACTTAAAAGGAAACAATAGAATTGGATGATGAAGACAGGAATGGAAGAGAGTATGAATGAAGAAGTACTTTATCAAATACTTTTCAGAACACTTCTCTTTTTCATAACAATTAATTAGAAAGAAGTAAACACGAAAGCAGAGAAGAAGAATAATTAAAGTGAAAAAATAATTTAATGGTAAAAAAGAAAGAAAATAAAAAAAGAAGAAGAATCTACATCAAAAAGAAAGTTCTAAAATAAAAGAGAACTAATATAAAGAGAAATAAAGAAATAAATAAAAGAGAAAGATGATTATTATTACACTACTTATTAGTATTGTTTCATCATATCAAATTTGGCAAGTAACTGATGTTCATTTTGATGGGAATTATAAAGAAGGAAGTGATCCAAATACAGTTTGTAGAAGTGGAGAAGGAACAGCAAGGAAAATAGGAGATTATTCATGTGATACAACAGATTATGTACTTAAATCAGTTCCAAAATTTATCAATTATCAATCAAGTGATAAAAAACATAATAAAATACTAATTTATAATGGAGATATTCTTCCAAGAAAATTAGGAGAATATGATGAAATGTATCTTAAAGAAGGACTTGATAATGCAACTAAATTTCTTAAAGAATTTAATAGATTTGAAATTATTCCAATGTTAGGAAATCATGATGCACTTCCAGAAAATTATCAAGATGAAAGTAAAAGTTCATTATTTAGATATGCAGCAAAGAAATATTCTAGATGGCTTCCACAAAGTGCATTAGAAACATTTAAAAGAGGAGGATATTATACAAAAGAAATACTTGGAACAGGAGAAGAAGAAAAAACATATGTAGTAGTATTAAATACAGTTTTATATTATACATTTAATAAATTAACAGAAAATGATACAGATCCAATAGAACAATTTAAATGGTTTAAAGAAACAATGGATAAATATACAGAAGAAAATAAAAAAGTAATAGTTGCAGCACATATTTGTCCAGGAGTTTCAGAAAGATACAATTGGTCAGAACAAATGTATAATCAATATGATGATAAATTAATTGATTTAATAACACAATATTCAAATATTACAATTGGAATGATTTGTGGTCATTTACATTTAGATACATATCGAATTATGCAAAGTAAAGATAAAAAGAAAACAGTTATTGGTTATCTTTCACCTAGTTTAGATACTTATCTTGGGATTAATCCAAGTATTAGATTATATGATATTAAAGGAAATATTATTCAAAGTTATATTAATTATTATGTTGATTTAAATAAAACTGATGTTCAATGGAAATTTAATTACAATGCAACTCAAGAATATAACCTTAATGATTTAAGTCCAAATAGTATGATTTCATTAGCACAAAGAATGCACTCTAATAGAACTCTCCATGATATATGGTATGAACATATGAGAGCTGATTCTCATATGTATCAATGTGATGATAAATGTTGGAATAATAATTTATGTGCTTTAGAACATCCAAGAAATAGTGAAAAAGATTGTTATAAATGGTAAATTCTTTTTATTTTTATTTTTTGATTTTTAAATATTTAAAAATAAGAAATAAAGAGAAGTACAATAACTTTGAAAATATCTAATAATTATTTTATTATGTTATTCTTTTATTTTGTTATTTATTATTTTGAACGATATTTCTATTTCACGTTGTTTAATCATTATTTTATTTCATTCATTCTCACTCTCATCTTCATTCATTAAACATAAAATAGTTTCTTATTTTTTAAGAAATAACATAGAAACTCATATTTGATTTATCTTTTATTTGTATTCTAATTAAATTTAATGAACTCTCTTTAAAGCACCAACCAACAAACTATTATCAAATATTTACTTAATGAACAAATGACATAATAAAGAATCTATTGTTAATAAAATAAAGTGTCAAATAATAGATATGTGTTTTATAAAATTGTTCTTGCAAAAAAGATTTTTATAAAATTTATGATTAAAAAATAGTTAAATTGTTATTGAATAACTTTTATATTTATGAGTTATGTTGAGTATTATTTATTTATATTCAATACAAACAAATCATTATTTATTTTTATTGTGGAGATGATTCTTGCTGTTATCATTTTTATTTAATTATTGAAATGAAAAATAAAACATCATAATCTATATCATCATGTTAGATTTAATAAATCAATTTAATTACTTTTGTCAGAATGCTATTTTTTGATTTTCTTATTTATTTTGATTTGATTTACATATTGGTATTTTTCATTAATATTTATGTTTTGTTTATGAAAAAGTGTTGAATGTTATTTCAAAAAGAATATATTATAACATTCAAAAGTTTAATAATAAATTAGTTTAATGTGTAAATTATGTAATAAGAAAGTATTTGTATCATTTAAATTAACACAATAATAAAAAATGTAAATATTTAAATAATCAATAAATGATTTAAAATTAAACAAAATACAATAATATGCTTGTTATTTGTAATATTCTATTTAAATAAATACAAATGAATAGAACTAAGAGATAATATGATATTATAAATATTAAAAAAAAATTATTTATGAAAAATAACTGACAAAATTATTATTCATTGATATAATAGATTATTTATTATCATATTCATATTACAATAATAACATAAATATTATAAATAAGATAATAATGACAAATTAATACAATTTCATTTATTCTTCATTATCTATATTTAAATATTCATCAAAATTGAATAGAAGTGAATATTTCATCATAAGGAATATATAATGATAATTTATACAATCATTATACAATAAAATAAGAATAAGAATTTAAAATACATGAAATACATGATAATTTACCATTATTAAAATAAATAAAGATATATCATTTTCAAAATATGAAAATTGATGATTAAAATTTATTCTAAATAATAAAATAATAAACAAACGTTAAATGAATTTATTCATTATCAACAAAATAAAAATAAAGAATGATTTGTTCTAATTGATTATAAATAGATAACAACAATACACTGTATTAATATCAATAATTTGTAATCAAGTAAATTGTACAGTATTTCTTTACCAGAACAATTGTAAAAATCAAATTTACTTACTGTTTTATTTCATTTATTTAGTTATTAAACATTCAATGATAAAAGAAAGTAAAAACAAGAATGAAATGATTTAAAATGATAATCATCAATTATCTGATTGTATTTAAATGAATAGAAGGAAATGAATAGAAAGTATAAAAAAGAATAACAAAAAGAAGAACTAAATGATATTTTCATAATAACATAAAAATAAAATGTTATTAAAAACATAAAAAGAATCATCTGGAATGATAAAAAGAACTTAATAATAAATATGAGATTAAATAAAATAACAATTTTATTAAATGTGATATATAACGTTAAATTAAATATTATTATTAAAAATAAAAAAGAAATTAAAAATAAATAATATATGGGATACACATCATCACAAATACTTATCATTGTAAACAATCAAATTATGAAACAATAGAAGAATGACTGAAAGAAGAATACTGGGTGTTATATTTGATTCAGACATTGATGATTGGAATGAAGATACATCAGTATTTGAACAAAGAATAATAAATAAAGAACATATAATAATTATTATTGAAGATTCAGATGGAAATAAATTTGGAGGATATGTTAATGTGAAAATTGATAAAGTTGGTTATATAAATGATCCAAATTCATTTTTATTTTCATTAAAATCAAATGGGAGAATAGAAGGAATGATGAAATTTGATATTAAATATCCACAAGTGCATTTTATTTAGAGAATCAATCAGATAATTGTTTGTTTGAATTTGGATATGGAGGTGATATTTGTGTTTATAAAGAAAATAATAAAATAAAATCAAATTGTCAAGAATTTTCATTTTCATATAAAGGAATATCAAATGCACTTTGTGGAAAACAACTTCCAGAATATTTCACACCACAACGAATCATTGTAATTGAAATGAAATGATTTTTATTCATTATTATTTATTTGAAAACTAAAAAATAAAAAAGAATATAAAATCAAATCAATAAATAAACATTTCATTTATCAATGAATGAAGTGACGAATATAAAAATGATCATATTTCATTCTTGTTTTATTTGAAATAATCATATTCATTGTGTTAATTTAATAAATAATAAAAAGAAATAAGAATAAAAGATAAATAAAAATATAATAAAATATTTATTTTATTCTTTTTTATTTATTTTTTATTTTATTTATATTATGTTTATAATTGATTGATATGTTATTATATCAAAAATAAGAATAAATAACAATAAGATAAATAAGATAAATCAATTTATTATTTTATATTTCTTTATTCTTATTTCTTTTTTATTCTTTTTTATATTTACTCATGATTATTATATGTTTATGTCATTAATAATATTGATTTTATATACTGTTCATACTTCTTTTATTAATCTTTAATTTATTTATCACTTCATATTATTATATATTAAAAACACTCCATTATCTCATTTATTATATCAAATGTTTGTTGTTTATTATTATATTATCATTCAATAAAATGAATGATCCTTTCTTTTTTCATCATTCAATTGGTGTCATTTATTATTTAACACAATACTTTACTGTTTTTCAGTTATTATTTCTTTTTCCATATTTCATATTATATCAATATATTCATCTTATTAATGTCCTGTTTATTTATGTTTTAAATAAAAGGAAGGAAACAGATCAATTCAAAAAGATAAGGATTGAAGAAATTAAAAGATACTAAAATGAAAGTTTATAGAAATAATGGATAATAAGATTACAAACAATTAAACCAAATCAATTTGATATAGAATAATTGGATGACACAACAAATAAAATGTAAGAGTAAATGAAAAGGTGTTAATAACAAATATAGAATGGAAAGAAAAATAAAAGATAAGAAATGAATATAGAAATACCAATGAATGAAACCAAATGATATTCATATTAAATAATCAAAAAG
>NW_001853668.1:0-1482 GCF_000209125.1 Entamoeba dispar SAW760
AAATGAATTTTCTTAAAAAATGAAATGAGTAAATTCTATTGAAGAATAGAATTCGTTGATGTCTTTTTTATATTTAATCATTAATTATTTATTAAAGCTCTTGTTTCTTTTCTTATTTTACTTTACTTTTATATAGATGATAAATTAAAACAAATATAATTATTATTTGAAATGAAAATAGTATGTAATATGATGATAATTCTGCAATTTATTATTATTTTTGTTTTCTATAGTTTTCTCCTTAAAAAATATGACAATTTACTAAATTGAAACGAGTGAATATAATTCTACTAGTATTATCATTATTTCCTTTACTTATTAATGTTTCTCTATATTTATTAAAAGATCTTCGTATATTATTTCATATTGATTTAATGTTAAATGATATAATATTCATAAACAATAAATGACTTAATGAAATATTCTGCTTATCATGGAAGTAAATATAAAGATATAGAAATACCTTCATGTTCATTTTAATTTATACTAAAGAGTTCCTTGTAATCTTATCTGTCCTTTCTCAACTACACTTTTCAATTTCTGTTCTTTCTTATTTTATTAATTTTTATTTCTTCTTTTCTTCTTCTTTCTTTTCTATCCATTTCTTTGTATTCTTTTGTTGAGTATTTCTTATGACTTTAGTATTTATTAATTTCTTATTTCTGTTATTTATTTAATTTCTTGCTTTTGTATAATTTTCTCCTTCAAATTTATGTTAAATTAATAGTTTATTTGAACTAAAACTATTTCCTTTTCCATTAGTAATATTATTAATTTGATATTCTTTATTCATTTAGTATGAGTATAATTTGATTATCGTATTTTCTACGTGAATTATCCCTTAATGACATATTGAAATACCATTTATTTTATTTATTGTTTTATTTAAATTGAAATATACTTTTATAAAAGTATTTCATGAATAATCATTTTATTTAGTGGAGAGTGTTGAAGTAATTTCATTTGAATATTATAAATTAAAATATTCAAGTTCTCCTTTTTCTTATTTTTTTATTTTTTATTAATTTTCATCTCTTTATTATTTTTTATCTTTTCTTTGTTTCTTTCTTTTACTTCTTCTTTTATTCCTTTTTTATATATATTCTTTTATTTTATCATTATATTCTTTGTTAACTTTGATAATACAATGAATGATATAATAAATGATAAATAATTATGAATTCATTATTCTATTATCTTTTATTTTTATTCATTCTTAATTTATTCTTTTCTTTCTTTATTTTTATTATTATTAATTAGATTCGAAGATAGTACGTCAAAGATACTACACAGAATCCTAAAATATTATCATCATTCAAATCTACCAGTTATGGATTAGTTATGATGTTGTATTTAGTTAGAAAAACATCTTAATCAATATTGTAAGAATAACAGAGTTTATTATGTACAATGATGGGATATCATTGACAATAAAAGAATGGGTATTTATAAAGATGTTATTATTACTTGTTAGAATACAAA
>NW_001853667.1:0-2107 GCF_000209125.1 Entamoeba dispar SAW760
TAACATAATAACATAATAACATAATAACATAATAACATAATAACATAATAACATATATAGTCATATAGTATAATAGTCATATATAGAATAACATAAGATGATAGGATTAATAAGAATAAAGATATCGATACCGACCATAGCTCAGTTGGTAGAGCGGAGGACTGTAGTTGTAGAATAGAATTCCTTAGGTCACTGGTTCGAATCCGGTTGGTCGGATCAGTTTTTATACTAATACATAGGTAAAGAACTAATATACTAATACATAGGTGTACAAGTAATATACTAATAGATAAAATTTTTATACTAATAGTAATAGTAATAGTAATAGTAATAAATAGGAGTTTTATACTAATAGATAAGAATAGGTGTGAAAAGAAATAAATAAATATATATATATATATAAGGATGTATATAGGAAAGTACATAGACATAAATAATAATAAACATAAACATAAACATAAATATAAATATAAATATAATATAGAAGAACATAATAATAATAATAATAATAATAATAATATATAATATATAATATACATATAAAGAAATATAAACATATAGATATATACATAAGCATAGAGTAATAAAGTAAAAGATAATATAAGTCTAATAAGTAATATAAGTAATATAAATATAATAAGAATAAAGTCAAAGTCGCATATATACATGGTATAGTAATCCATTGTGGTGTAGTTGGTAACATACAAGCCTTTCACGTTTGTGCCCCGGGTTCGATTCCCGGCGATGGAATTTTTTAGCATTAATATAAAGTATAAGTAGTAATAATATAAAGTATAAGTAGTAATAATATAAAGTATAAGTAGTAATAATATAAAGTATAAGTAGTAATAATATAAAGTAAAGGTAGTAATAATATAAAGTAGATAAAGTATAGGTAATAATAAATAGATAGTAATAAGAAAAATATAAATGAGGAAGTATATAAAGAATATAAATATAAACATATATACATATATACATATATACATATATACATATATACATAATAACATAATAACATAATAACATAATAACATAATAACATAATAACATAATAACATATATAGTCATATAGTATAATAGTCATATATAGAATAACATAAGATGATAGGATTAATAAGAATAAAGATATCGATACCGACCATAGCTCAGTTGGTAGAGCGGAGGACTGTAGTTGTAGAATAGAATTCCTTAGGTCACTGGTTCGAATCCGGTTGGTCGGATCAGTTTTTATACTAATACATAGGTAAAGAACTAATATACTAATACATAGGTGTACAAGTAATATACTAATAGATAAAATTTTTATACTAATAGTAATAGTAATAGTAATAGTAATAAATAGGAGTTTTATACTAATAGATAAGAATAGGTGTGAAAAGAAATAAATAAATATATATATATATATAAGGATGTATATAGGAAAGTACATAGACATAAATAATAATAAACATAAACATAAACATAAATATAAATATAAATATAATATAGAAGAACATAATAATAATAATAATAATAATAATAATATATAATATATAATATACATATAAAGAAATATAAACATATAGATATATACATAAGCATAGAGTAATAAAGTAAAAGATAATATAAGTCTAATAAGTAATATAAGTAATATAAATATAATAAGAATAAAGTCAAAGTCGCATATATACATGGTATAGTAATCCATTGTGGTGTAGTTGGTAACATACAAGCCTTTCACGTTTGTGCCCCGGGTTCGATTCCCGGCGATGGAATTTTTTAGCATTAATATAAAGTATAAGTAGTAATAATATAAAGTATAAGTAGTAATAATATAAAGTATAAGTAGTAATAATATAAAGTATAAGTAGTAATAATATAAAGTAAAGGTAGTAATAATATAAAGTAGATAAAGTATAGGTAATAATAAATAGATAGTAATAAGAAAATAATAAATGAGGAAGTATATAAAGAATATAAATATAAACATATATACATATATACATATATACATATATACATATATACATAATAACATAATAACATAATAACATAATAACATAATAACATAATAACATAATAACATATATAATCATATAGTATAATAGTCATATATAGAATAACA
>NW_001853666.1:0-2204 GCF_000209125.1 Entamoeba dispar SAW760
GTCATAAGTAAGTAGGATAACGGTAGGTTCATATCAAGTAGGATACACCCGTTCCCATCCGAACACGGAAGTAAAGATGCTTAGAGCCTGATCAGTACCATTATGTTCACACAGATGGGAACGTCAGGTAATCTACCTTTTTGTTTTTATATAGAGAGTTTTTTTTTAAATAAAGGAATAAAGGAATAAAGGAATATAGAAATATAGAAATATAGAAATAAAGGAATATAGAAATAAATACATACATAGATATATAAATAAAGATATATATAAATAAATAAATAAAGAAATATATATATATATATAAATAAAGAAATATATATATAATAGAATATAAAGGTTATAGAAGTTGAAAGGGATTAAAGTAAAGTAATCTAGTCAATAAAAAGACGAGCTTGGCAGGGATCGAACCTGCAATCCCCAGATTCGTAGTCTGATGCGTTTCCATTGCGCCACAAGCCCTATAACATTCATAAAATACTGGGAAGTTAAAAAAAGGGATATATAAGTTATATAAATGTTATAAGTTATATAAATGTTATAAGTTATATAAATGATATAAGTTATATAAATGATATAAGTTATATAAATGATATAGATATGATATAGATATAGATATAGATATGATATATAAAAGACATAAGAAAGATAAGATATAAAATAAACAGACTAGGAATAATAATAAAAGTACATAGTCATATAATAATATAATAATATAAGAAAATATATGATAGTCATAGTCATAAGTAAGTAGGATAACGGTAGGTTCATATCAAGTAGGATACACCCGTTCCCATCCGAACACGGAAGTAAAGATGCTTAGAGCCTGATCAGTACCATTATGTTCACACAGATGGGAACGTCAGGTAATCTACCTTTTTGTTTTTATATAGAGAGTTTTTTTTTAAATAAAGGAATAAAGGAATAAAGGAATATAGAAATATAGAAATATAGAAATAAAGGAATATAGAAATAAATACATACATAGATATATAAATAAAGATATATATAAATAAATAAATAAAGAAATATATATATATATATAAATAAAGAAATATATATATAATAGAATATAAAGGTTATAGAAGTTGAAAGGGATTAAAGTAAAGTAATCTAGTCAATAAAAAGACGAGCTTGGCAGGGATCGAACCTGCAATCCCCAGATTCGTAGTCTGATGCGTTTCCATTGCGCCACAAGCCCTATAACATTCATAAAATACTGGGAAGATAAAAAAAGGGATATATAAGTTATATAAATGTTATAAGTTATATAAATGTTATAAGTTATATAAATGATATAAGTTATATAAATGATATAAGTTATATAAATGATATAGATATGATATAGATATAGATATAGATATGATATATAAAAGACATAAGAAAGATAAGATATAAAATAAACAGACTAGGAATAATAATAAAAGTACATAGTCATATAATAATATAATAATATAAGAAAATATATGATAGTCATAGTCATAAGTAAGTAGGATAACGGTAGGTTCATATCAAGTAGGATACACCCGTTCCCATCCGAACACGGAAGTAAAGATGCTTAGAGCCTGATCAGTACCATTATGTTCACACAGATGGGAACGTCAGGTAATCTACCTTTTTGTTTTTATATAGAGAGTTTTTTTTTAAATAAAGGAATAAAGGAATAAAGGAATATAGAAATATAGAAATATAGAAATAAAGGAATATAGAAATAAATACATACATAGATATATAAATAAAGATATATATAAATAAATAAATAAAGAAATATATATATATATATAAATAAAGAAATATATATATAATAGAATATAAAGGTTATAGAAGTTGAAAGGGATTAAAGTAAAGTAATCTAGTCAATAAAAAGACGAGCTTGGCAGGGATCGAACCTGCAATCCCCAGATTCGTAGTCTGATGCGTTTCCATTGCGCCACAAGCCCTATAACATTCATAAAATACTGGGAAGATAAAAAAAGGGATATATAAGTTATATAAATGTTATAAGTTATATAAATGTTATAAGTTATATAAATGATATAAGTTATATAAATGATATAAGTTATATAAATGATATAGATATGATATAGATATAGATATAGATATGATATATAAAAGACATAAGAAAGATAAGATATAAAATAAACAGACTAGGAATAATAATAAAAGTACATAGTCATATAATAATATAATAATATAAGAAAATA
>NW_001853665.1:0-1876 GCF_000209125.1 Entamoeba dispar SAW760
CTTATTATTAAGTAATCTGTTGAGAATGTGAAAATACAATGCATGATGTCAATAATTCAAAATGATGAATAAGAAACAAATAGTGATGAATAAAAGAAGAATAAGAATGAAGTGGTTAATGAATATGTTTGTATCATAAACAATCAATATAATGAAATCATCAATAAAATAATAATAAAATAAAATGAAATATGAAAATTAACAACAATAATCATTAGTCATCAATTTGATTAATGAAATAATCAAAATATAAAATCAAATTCATCATTATATTCTCTCATTTCTAAATAATTTTAATATAAATTAAAACAAAATGATGAATAAAGAATGAATAAATATAAAATATAAATAAAATAAATAAATAAGAAGATAAATAAGATAAAATAAATAATAAATAATAAACAAAATAAAATAAAATAAAGATATAAAGAAATAAAATAGAAAAGAAAGATAAGAATAAGAATAAGAATATAAGAATAAAAAGAAATAAAGAATAAAAAAAAGAGTTATAAAACAAATATAAAGAATGATATATCAATCAATAAGATAGAAAAGAATAATATCAAAAAGAATAAATAAGAAAAGAATAATAATAATATAAATGATAATCAATTATAATTTATTTCTACTTCAAATTATATTGTATTTCATTTGTTATATTTTTATTTCATTCAATACCTTTTGTCAAAACATTTTCTTGGTATTGTTTTATTTTTCTTTAATTCTTCTTCACATCCACAACCATAAAAACAATAATTTCCAAATGAAGTAATTGATGATGGTATATTAATTGATTTTAATGATGAACATTCATAAAAACAACAAGTTCCTATTTCACTAATTGATGATGGAATATTAATTGTTGTTAATGAATAACATTCATAAAAACACCAATCTCCTATTTCACTAATTGACGATGGTATATTAATTGATGTTAATGATGTACATTCAGAAAAACATTCATCTCCTAATTTAGTAATTGAAGATGGTATATTAATTGATTTTAATGTTGAACATTTACTAAAACAACGATATCCTAATTTAGTAATTGATGATGGAATAATAAATTCATTAATATCTTTCTTGAAAATATTCTTTCCATTGATTATTTGTAGATTATATGATATTTCACAACTAATTAACACTGGTTCATTCATAAATATTCTTTCTTTACTTACAAATTGTAGATTTTCTATATTCATTGATGTTAGTGATGAACATTCATAAAAACAATCTTTTCCTATTGATGTAATTGATGATGGTATATTAATTGTTGTTAATGATGAACATTCATAAAAACAACAAGTTCCTATTTCACAAATTGATGATGGAATATTAATTGATTTTAATGATGAACAATAACTAAAACACCAATCATCTAATTTAGTAATTGATGATGGAATAATAAATTTATTAATATCTTTCTTGAAAATATTCTTTCCATTGATTATTTGTAGATTTTCTGGTATTTCAATACTAACTAACACTGGTTCATTCATAAATATTCTTTCTTTACTTACAAATTGTAGATTTTCTATATTCATTGATGTTAGTGATGTACATTCATAAAAACAATCTCCAAATGATGTAATTGATGATGGTATATTAATTGATGTTAATGAATAACATTTATTAAAACAATCATTTTCAACTGATTTAACTTCTGATGGTATTGTATTTCCATATTTCTTTCTATCTTCTTTTGTATATATTATATTTTTACAGATATTTCCTTGTTCTTTTTCTTGTAAATATTCTGAATAATATACTAAATACCATATTACATATTTAAATATTCTTCCATCATTAAATATTTCATCTTTTTCATTATAAATATGAAATGTTTCAATATTAGTAAATAATTTTCTTGAATATT
>NW_001853664.1:0-1020 GCF_000209125.1 Entamoeba dispar SAW760
AATTATTAAGTGGTTAACAAATTGTATTCAAAAACAAAATAAAAAGATAAATGAATAATTAGAAAATTTAAAAAGGAAATATTAACATATAAAACAATAAATTTAATGAATATATATTATTACTTTATGACGACCATAGATAAAATGTGAGACAAGAAATAAAAGAATAAAATCAAATTTAATAAATCTCATAGAAGAAACAGAGAATGGTAGTATAAATTAATTTTAAATAAATATAAAGGATAAATAACTCAACAAGATAATAAAAGAATAGAGAAAAGAAGAATAATAATAAATAAAGTAAGAATAGATAAAGAGAAAAAGAATAAGTTGATATTTCATTAAGAAAAAATAAAAAATAAAGAAATAGAGAAGAGATAGTTGAAGAAGGATGTGTAAGATAAAAATGAATAATTAATAATCAATAGAAATGACACAAACATAAATAATATTAAAATAACAATATAAAATAGCAATAGAAATATAATAGAAAGAAGAAATAAGAAATATAGGGAAAGAATAAAGAATAAAGAATAAAAGAAGTAATGATAATAGTAAAAAGAATAAGAATAGATGAAATAGACTAATAAAAAGATAAGAAAAAGAGAAAAAGATAGAAAGATAAGAATAAATAGGAGATATAAAGAAATAAAATAAAATAAAAAAGAAGAATAAAGATAGGAAAAATAAAAATGAGATAAAAGAAAAGATAAATAATAGAAATAAGGAGAAAAAGAAAAAGTTCATAAAGAGAAGTGAATAAAACAGTGAAATGAATATGTTGTAGTTCTATCATAGAGATTAATTGAATGATATGAAAAATAGAAAGAGGCAATTGGAATATATTAAGAGAGAAGAATATATAGAATAATAAAAGATATATAAATTTAATGATAAATGTTGGTAATATTTTGGTTGGGGGAAGTTGAAAAGTAATATTAATGAATTTAATTAACATAGGGAAATTTAAAGTAAGAAATAAAAGATAATAATAGAGTGAATAATTCTAGATAAATTTTA
>NW_001853663.1:0-24717 GCF_000209125.1 Entamoeba dispar SAW760
ATCTCAAAAGCTTTTTCAGACATATCAAAGTTGTCTAACTTGAATTATTATTTTCATTAATTTTATTAAACTCAATTCTTTTTATCTTTAATTCATCATTGAGGATCTTTAAAACTTTAATCAATGTTACATTTTTTCATCACTTTTATTTTATTTTTCTCTTTATCATCTGCTTATATTTGGGAATTTGATCCTAATAAACTTCAACGTCAACTAACCCAAAACAAAACTATCTTATTATTACATTACATCCCTTATGGAGAAACATACAAAAATTATAAAAGTACATTTAGTCAACTCGATGAAGCAGTGCAAAAACAAAAAAATAGAAATCTTATTGTTGGTCAAATAGATTGTGAAGAATATGAGGATTATTGTGAAAGTCATCAAATAACTTATTATCCTTCATTTACTATTCTACAACCAAATAACCAAACGATTTTTATTAATTCTCTTGAAACAAAAAAAATACAAGAAACATTACACACAATTGGTATTGAAATTGAAGATATTAAGCCAATCCATATAATTACTTTCACTACTGAGAACTCTACTGAAATAGCAAAAGAACCAACTCTTGTCAAATTCTTTGCTCCATGGTGTGGTCATTGTAATAGATTAAAACCAATTTGGGAAAATATTTCACGAGAATCTAAACTCAGAATTGGTGAAGTGAATTGTGATAAAGAATCTCGACTATGTTCTATTTATTCAATTTCACATTATCCAACAATTATCTATCTCACAAAAGATCAAAATAATAATGAAGTCAGAGAAGTCTATAAAGGAGAAAGAACATTTAAAGACTTGAAGACATTTATTGAACAGAAAACTAATTTAAAAAAACAAGAACTTTAAGTGATTTAGTATAATTAATTTTTTATTTTTCATTATCCAAAGAAAAGGAGAATGATTTGTTTGTATGCAACACTCCGACCAACAACCATATAAGACAACCCAACAATAAAAATAAGTTATAAAATATGGTTGTATACTGTAAGTACTACACTCTCAGTTACTTATTATTTTGTTATTTATATTTAATAATTAAAAATTATCGAAGGTTAGAAATTTAAGTAACATTTAGGATTAATTGATGACAGTTAATAGAAATAGTCTGAATTAGGGTATATTAAATAGTGCAAAAATGTAAAGATTAGATTGTACTTGAAACAACATGGTATTTGTTTTTAATTTGAATTACAAATAAAATAACTCTCTTATACTAAAAAAAATAAGGATGGTGAGGCTTTTGTTATGTAAGTTAGCTTTTATCCATACGCTTCTTATGTAATTAGAAGGAGTCACACTAACGCTTTGTACAGTTTTAACTGATGATAAAATATTATTAAAAGACAGGTATTATTGTTGAGAAGTATTGATTATATTAGAAAAACAGATAGAAAGGGTGTGAGCCAACAAGTCTTTGAAGAGAGTAAAACCACACCATTGATGAAATTGTGACCATAATAAGGAGAGAATAATTGATGGTGTTAATATCTAAGTCACTCTTATTCGGAGTATAATTCTAACCAAAGCTGTAACGAGAGTCTTGTTTAATATGTTACAAACACATTATAAATAGAAGAGTGAAGTGGTGAAGTGGTGTTGAGTAAATGTTTTAAAGTCACTTACTTTTATTATATTATCTTAATTTCATACACATAAAAAAGAATTATTATATTTATCAATAACATTGTAGAAAAAAGATAAAAGTTTTGTTATAAGTAGCATTATTTTTTCAGTAGAACTACTGCTTAATATCTTTTCTTCTTTTTTTTTGTTATTTTATAGTTTTTCTTTCTTGAGTGATGAGTCAATACTAATTTACTAAAGTATTTTTAATTTGGTATTTTAATTTCAGTATTTCGTATCAGATTTTAATTTTTACCTAAGACAAAAAGAATAAAAATAATATTAAACTTTTCTTGATTAGTTTTTAAACGTTTTAAGAAAGGAGATAAATTATATAAACAAAATTATAGACCAATAACTTGTTTAAATTATCTGTTAAAAGTATATACTTCATTATTAAATGAAAATACAAAACCAATTGATGCTAAGTCCAATTGAAAAACAATTATCACAAAATTAAACTGGATGTAAAAAATATACATATTATCAAAGGAAGGATTATTATACAATATTATAATCATTCAGTTATTAATTATGGATAAATGGAAGTGGGTAGAAACGTACTATGATATTTCTAAAATATATGATAATATTAATCATCAATTTGTTAAACAATGTTTAATTTATTTTAACATCACACTTGTTGTAATTAAAAGTATATTATATATATTAAATATTACACAACTCAAATTATATTATAATCAACAAAATGTGTGTATAGTTAATGTAGAAAGAGGAATAATACAAAGTGATAGTTTATCTCCATTATTATTTGTATTATCTATTGTTATATTATCTAAACAATTAGATAAATAAATTAATAAGTTATCTATTAAAATGAATGGAGAAGAAAAACAAGTACAGTTAAACCACATATTATATATGGACGATTTAAAGATAATAACTAACAGCCTCGAAGAAATGGAAAAGCCCACAAATTAACAAAAGAAATATTTAATAGAATATGATTAAAAATAAATATAGAAAAGAGTGGGATAATGACTAATATCAATGGTCAGATAAATGGAGAATTAGCTGAATTACCAAGAGTAACTAATGATAATCATTATAAATATCTTGGTATTGAAATAAGAGATAAAATAAATATTAATAAATATTGTACATGATTATTAAATGATGTATCTTCTATTCTATCATCATTAAATAATATGAAATATAGCAGCCTCAATACAATTAGAAAGATTAATAATGATATAATCTCCAAATTAAGATATGGATTTGGTATTTTTTTAATGACTATTTATCAGGGGAAAAAAAGGATATTAAAAATATTTAAAGAATACAAAATGTGAATTGTTGTTTCAGTAAGTAAATATAAAAGGGTATCAAAAACTAATTTGAAACTAAAAAGAAATGACACTTTTATAAAAATAATCAATCTACATCATTTTAATAAAATAATAAAAAATTGGTAAAGTTTTATGATTTTGAAAATTACAAATATATTTCCCCAAGATATTTGAATGATTTATTATTATTAAAAAAATTAAAAAGTTGAATATTTTAATACTAAATCTTAGCAGAATAGTAGAATCATCCAATAGCCATGATATCTCTTACACAAGTTTTATAATACAGATCAACTGTGTTAAAGAATTATAAGTAGGGTATTTACTGCTTTTAAAAACTAATAGCGAGTATTATCATTTACACCTTTTTGTTAAGCATTAAATTTTGTGTTTCACATTATTTTATTAACAAGAGTTATCTAAAACATTAGCAAGAAACAAAAATATGTTACAATAAACAACCAATATCAAAATATACTGAACTCCATTTAAACTCTTTAGATAATTTAATTTTATTTTGTTAATTTTGTTTTGGAATTAAATTTTATGTAATTTCACTAATAGTTAAAAAGAATTTTTGTAGTTTTTGTTTTGGAGTCAATACTAAAATCTGTTAAATTAATAGTTATTTTTACAAAACTGGAACCTAAACCACAACAAATTATGTGGATTCTCTAAGAAATAAGTAATTCCATTCGTTAATTCAATCCCTAAAATTTATTTTTATTTTGACTTACTGTTTTGTGGACACTTATGTCTGGAGAGATAAGAGGAGTATTTATGAAGGTGATTGCATAGATATTAAATACAAAAAGAAATTATTTATTTTAAGCCTGTTAATTCTTCTAATAAAATTCTATCATGTTTTTGTTAGTAATTTTTTTTGGTATGAATGAGTTTTGCAAAAAAAGTGATTTTCCTAAAATAAAAAAGGAATTAAAAAAAAAGGAAATTTAATCAAAAAAGAAGAAAAGTATTATTAAAAATTTAGTAAAATTTTTAAGACAATAGTAAATGACAATCATTTTTATATGGCTCATTTTTAATGTTGTTGAAGCAATTTGTGGCAATGAAGAGTTCAACCCTGAAACTGAAGAGTGTGATGGGGTGGCTCATTGCACAAGTGATTGTTTATGTGAAGAGAATTATATTTCTGTTCCTGATGAAAATAAATGTATACCTAAGTGTTCAATTAAAGGATGTGATAGAGAATGTGCTAGTCCTAATGAATGCACATCATGTAATAAAGAAGGGTATGAAGAAGATTGTTATGTATGTAAAGATGGATATTTTTCAAATGGATATTTGAATTGTAAACCATTAGCTGGAAATACAGTTTTTTCATGTGCTTCAAAAGTTGAAAGTGCAGTGATTGATATAAAAGAAGATTATACTGAACACACTGAAGTTATTGATACAAAAGAATGGTATTTAACCTCAAGCATTTGTTCACCTGTTGCACTTATTAATGCACCATATATTTATGGTAAATGGTTTAAATTAAATATGAATTTTAATGGGTATATCGCTATTGAAACAGTATTCCATTATACTAGATATAATATCACATATATTAAATTAAATCAAGTTAATGTTGGAGTTGAAACTGTTCTTACTTTACAAACAAGTTGCCCTAGTGAAGAATCATTTGTTTCTGAATGCTTTTATTCAAATGATAATGTCGACGATTATATTCTTTCTAGTAGGATTATAGCTCCTGCAACTTCAACATATTATCTATTAGTTCATTCTCAAGAAGATTCACTTCAAGCAACATTTAATCTTTATATTAGAAGGATCCATCATCCATGTTCATATGTTAATCAAGAAATATCATGGAATAGTATTTCAAGAGATGGATATCATTATATTATTAATTCTAATTATGGTGTTTTCTCAGATACTGCTTGTTCAAAACCTTCTTTAAGTGGAATGTGGTTTCATTTATATGGAGCTGATAGATCATTAATTATGAGTACATGTAATACTATTGGAGATTATAGTACAGCTATTCATGTTGTGAGTGCACCTATAAAACATGAGGAAAATCTTAGTTGTAGTTATAAAGAAGATATAACTAAATGTGAGGCATATAGTTATCAAGGGTGTATGGATTTTGTTGAAGACAAAAAAGTAGTTAATTCTAAAGCAACTCTATTATTGTCATTATCTTCAAAAAAAGATTATTATATCTTTGTGTCATATCAAACTTCAAGTTTTGCAATGATTAATTTTAGTGTTTCAATTGCTTGTCCATTTGGTTGTAATGGTCATGGAAGATGTACTGAAAATGGATGTTTATGTGATGAAGGGTATGTTAATTCTGGGGATACATGTTCTACATGTGGAAATGGAAAATTGGATGAAGAAGAACAATGTGATTTGTCTATCATTGGATCCGAAGATAAAAATTGTGATGGAGAAATGTGTATGTGTCATTATTTAAATATTCCTATGACAATAAATGGAACAACAAAATGTGCACCAATAACTTGTTATAATGGAGTAATTGATATTTATGAAGAATGTGATGGAGGAGAAGGTTGTAGTTTTTGTAGGTGTATTGATAATTATGTAGGACATTATATCCCAGAACTTGGATGTTTATCTAAAAATTGTGGGAATCATAGATTAGATGAAGGAGAAGAATGTGATGGAGGATCAGGATGTTATGAATGTAAATGTGAAAATGGATGGTATAATGTAGATAAATTATACTGTTCAAAAATGCCTAAATGGAGTATTTATCCATTAACTTTTATTCCAGGAGTAGTTCTTTACTGTTTTGTATGGGTAGTAGTATTTATAATATTTTTAAGAAAACACAAAAGATTAACTAAGATGATTGAAATTGAACAATCTAATTTAGAACATATTATCCCATTTTTAGAGAAATCAATTATTAAATTTGATAAAACTCATTCACGATTTATTGATATTACTGTTGAAAATCCATTCTTTTCTTTCCTCTCACCAAATATAGAATTTGGTAAAGAAGTACCATTAGATATTCCAGAAAAAACAACTATATCATTAACAAATAAAAGAAAAGAAACATTAAGATTTACATTTCATGCACGTGAAACATTAAGATATGATATTATGTTTAAACCAGTTACAGGAACTGTTAAATCTGGACAAACAGTTCTTATCACTGCTATAATAATAATTAAATGTACAACAGTTCTTACAGAAAAAGTACCAGTTACACTTTCTTTCCCTCGATTAAAAGATGAAATTGCATTAAAATATCAAACAGAACAAGTATCACAAAATTCATCATTTGATGAAGGACATAGAAAGAGTAAATTAGGAATAAAAAAGTTTCATGTTTATTTGAATTTAAATGTTGAATCAGAACTTTCTACAAGAATTGATTATAATTCTCTTAATATTTTATTTCCTGCAATAGGAAGAGGTACATTCGGAAATGTTTATAAAGCAACATGGAGAAATACAGATGTGGCTGTAAAAGTTATGAAAACAGATACTACTTATATTGATGAATTAAAAAAGAATTTTACTAAAGAGTTAGAAATTATGGAACAAACTCAATATGCTTATATTGTTCAATTTATTGGAAGTGCTGAAACTGAAAATTCATTATGTTTAATTATAGAATATTTTCCACTTGGAAGTATTCGTAAATTTTATACTGAACATGAAGTAAATGATTTATTAAAAATTAGAATGTGTGATAATATCGCACAAGCTATGGATTATCTTCATAATAAACAAATTATTCATCATGACTTAAAACCTGATAATGTTCTTGTAGCTTCAAGTAATCCAAATGAAGTTGTTGTATGTAAGGTTAGTGATTTTGGAACATCACAAGCATATATTAATACAAATTCTCATATTGAAAAAAATATTGGTACTCCTATGTATATGGCTCCAGAAGTTCATAAAACAGGTATATCATCATTTAAATCAGATGTTTTTTCTTATGCAATATGTATATTAGAAATTTGGATATGTGAATCTGTTTATCCTGAAGATGAATTTCATGAATCAAATGATATCTTTAATTTTGTTTGTTCTGGAAATCGACCAAAGATACCAGATAATTGTCTTTATAAATCAATTATTGAAGAATGTTGGAAAGTTAATCCTGATGAACGTCCTAATTTTAAACAAATTTATCATAAAATACAACATGTTCTTAAATATTATAATCGCTTAAAAACAAAAAATAACACACAACAAGCCAATCATATAATTTCTAATTTTAGTCACAACATTATCTCTTTCACTCCTTCAGATAATAAAATTAATAGAAACCTTTCTTTGAACGATAGAATTATATTAATGACTTCTCAGCAAAACCAAAATAAAACCAATGATAAAGCTATGAACCTAACACAAACTAAAGAATCTTCTTCTTCAAACTCTTCTTTATTGAATGATATTCAAGATATTCAACTTCCTTTCATTAATAAAGAAAAAGAAAACTCATCTGACTCTTCTTCAGTATCAATGGAAGATGAAATAAAATCAACTGATTCACAAATATTTGAGAGTCAACAAAGTAAAGCTTTTCACAGTTAATTTATGACACATTATTATTGTTCACCACCATCTATTTTTTGTTTGATTAAAATTAATGTTTATCTGTTTTTGTTTTATTTTTAAAACAACATTTATGTTTTAAAATATTAAATAGCATTAATAAAAAAAAATATTTGTTAATCTTAACTCAAAAAGTTAAAATGTCAAAACCAGGTTTATTACCATCACTTCCAGGTTCATCTACTGATAACCCAACTTCATTATTACCTTCTTTAAATCAATCAACCATTCCACCTCCATCAGAGGATCTTCCAGATGAAACAACAAATAACAATGGGAGTATGGAAGATGGAGATGATGACGATGATTCTAATGATGGAGAGGATTCAATCAAAACAGAAGAAAATGTAGCAGAAGTTCCATGTCCTGAACTTGACGAATTAACGTCAGGTAATCCTTTTTCAATTACATCAACTGCTGCTCCAAAAAAAACTGGAGAAAGTCGTTCATTAAAAGTTCTTAAACAAATAATTGAACCTTGTGAAGACCAAGAAGGTAATTCAACGTTTGAGTTAGAATTAGAAAAGATTCAAAATAAAACAAGAGATAATTTAACACTTTATCCTCAATTAAAAAAGGTATATATGGATAGTTATGAAATTTGTTTTGATAGTAAAAATGTTGCTAGTGTAATGGAATCTGTTGATGAAAATCTTCATATTTCAAAATCAACACAACATGTTATGGGCGCTATTTGTAAAGTATTTCTAGCTGAATTAGTTAGTGAAACTCAAAAAGTACGTGATGATGATAAAAATGGAATGGGACCATTATTACCTCAAGAAGTTGCTGCTGCTTATAGAAGACTTATTGAAAGGGGAAGTGTTCCTGACATTAACAAAGCTCCTTTCTTTTGTGATAATTAATTTTTTTGTTTTGTTTTAATTTATTTGTAATTAATTTATTTTATACAAGTATAAATTTAATATATAACTTCTTTCTTAAATAGTGCTCTCTTATTCATTAAAATAATAAATAAAATTAAAGTGATAATATACTTTAATACTAGTTATTTGATAGTTATATTTTAATGAAAAATATTACTTAAAAAAAAAAAAAGGTAATAGTTGTGTTATTAATTATGTATTTTATACAATGAAACATATTATTATATTTATTTTAATAGTCTTACATAATAACAATAAGAAAATAATCATAGATTATTAACAAAATATAAAAACAAAGAACAAAGAAAAGGTAAAAAATTATAATAAAAAAATAAATATATCATATTAATAACCTCTAATAAATGTTTTTTTTTTAATTGATATAACTTACTTTATCACTAGTTATTATTCAAAGAGAATGAATAAAAAATTTAAATGAAAGTTATAAATAATTTGTATTGAAATCATAAATTAATTATAACTAAAACTACTAAAACTACTTATGCTATTTTCTTGTGAAGAAGTTTGTTCAATTTTTTCAACTTCATAGAGTTCTTTTGATAATTTATCATGAATAACTTTTTCTTCTTCTATTTGTTGTGTAATAATTTGAATTCGGTGTTGAAGATTTAATAAATAATCATGATACATAATATTTTCTTTTGTAATTTCTTCTATTCTTTGAGAATAAGTATCTCTATAAAAATAAATAAGTCTATTTGCTTCATTTAATGCTTCAATTTCATTCATTTTTAATTCACTTGGTTCAATAGAAGAAAGAAAGGAAGACGTAATTTTTCCAGTTAAATCGCCACCTTCTTTCTTTTCTTTTCTTTCTTTTTCTGATAAATTTAAATAATTAATTATATCTTTTTGGTGATCTTTAAATGCTTGAACAATTAATGCGTGAAGCCTTTTTTGTTCTTCTAAATCGAGTCCACTTTGTTCAATGGATAGTGCAACAGGTTTATTTAAATAATAGATTGTTTTATTGACTATAGAAATGATATCTTCATTTCCTATTCCACTATTTACTACTTGTTTAAAGTAATGAGCAAATTGATTAATTTTTTTTTGACTTAAATTTAATTCATCCTGTTTTACTCCATCAAGAATAAATAAAGGATTTTCAAGAAGTGGAAATAGAAATCTAACAAAAAATAATTGTTGAAATACCCATTGAGTAGAATTATGATTTGTTTGTTTATTTTCAACTTCTTCATTTATAATTTGTAATGATCGAATGAAGTGTGGAGGAATAGTTTTTAAAGAAGAATATATTCCTTCACATAATTTTGTAATTAATTGTTCATGAGGAATTGATGGAACAAAAATAAGATTTTGAAGAACTTCTTGTAAAGAATTCTTTGCAAAGTCAACTAAAAATCTATTTGCATATTCATTATATAACCTTACTAAAACAGAACTTCCTTTAAATGTTTTTGTTTCTATTGAACTAATATCAATGTCATGTTTTGCTATTTGTTTAAATAACAAACATATATTTCCATGGGCAACAAAATAATCAACAAGTAATCTTGAATAAGTATTTACTTCAGGAGTTAATGCTGGTTGAATAATAATATCAAAATATGATTTTAATACTAATGAATTATTTTTAAAAATTAAACGATCAAATTGATATTTTTTTCCATTTGGTAAAGGTGTAGTAGTTTTCATAAATTACAAACTAATAATTTCATTCATCTCATTTATAAAAACAAAACACAATTCTTATTCTAAAAAAAATAAATTGTTAAATTAATTCTTCTTTGATTTCTCCAATTAAATTTTCAATAAATGCTGTATCCATAATTTCAAATTTCTTCTTTTCTACTGTAACTAACGCTACTTCTACATTCTTGGAAGTTAATTTTTCTTCCATTACTTGTTTTAGTGTTGATAATGCAAGTATTTCTGCTTCTCTTAACGTCATTGATTTATTATATTTTTCATGTAAAATTGATTGTGCAGCTTCTGTTCCTGCTCCTGTGGCTTTAGCATAAAATTCAATAAACATTCCACTTGGATCAGTTTGGAAAAGTCTTGGACCAGTTTCATCAACACCTGCAATTAATAATGCAACACCAAATGGTCTACTCATGACTTTTTTCTTTCTTGACCCTTCTCCAAATCTTAAAGAAAGATCTGAAATGGCTTGAGCAACAACTTCTACATTTATTGGTTCGTCATACATAAATCTATGATTTTGTGCTTCAAGTCTAGCATTATCAATTAGTGTACGTGCATCAGCAGTTAGTCCACTAACAGCTGCACCAATATGATCGTCAATCTCAATAATTTTTTCAATACTACTTCCAAGCATTAGTGGTGATGAAATTCGTTTTTCTACAGCAAGGACAACACCTTCTTTTGTTTGAATACCAATAACAGTTGATCCTAATTTCATTGCTTCTGTAGCATATTCGACTTGGAATAATCTTCCTTCAGATGAAAAGGTATTAACACCATGATCGTTTTCATTTTTAGTCATAAACATTGTTAGTATTGAATGATCTGTTTTCTTTTCAAGTTTTCTTTCTTTTTTTCACTTGAAGTTTTTATTTTTCTCTATTTTATTAATTTTTTTTGTTTTTTTCATAATAATTATTTGTTTTTTATTTTAACTATAAATAGAGAATAGTGTTAAATTTAATAAAACAATGATTAGAAGTAATAGAAGATAGCATTAAGATGATAGAAACATTTTATTAAATTATTTTATTATGAATAGTATATACTGTCTTTTGTTATTATTATCTTATTTTATACTCTGTTAAGATTATTTCTATTTATTTCAATTTTTTATCTTTTATTTATATTTGTTTTATTTTAAGATATTATACTTGTATTTTGTTATTGTATATTCTATTTATTATTCTTTGTTTATTTTATTATTTCTTTTCTTCTTATTATTCTTATTTCTTTTTCTTTGTTCTTGTTTATTATTTGTTTTGTGATTATATGGTGTTATTAATGTTTATTTATTGTTGCTTATCTTCTTTCTTTTCTTTAAGTCGCCTTAACTTATTGTTATTTTTTATTCTTTTTCTTAGTTATTGATATTCTTATTTTTATTTTATTCTCTTTTTAATTTCTTCTTCATTTATTTGATTGATTTTCAAATGTAATGATAAATAAAGCAATAATAATAATGGTAAAGAAAGAAAAGAAAGAAATAGGTTATAAATAATAAAATGAAATAATGTGATGAGAGTTATTGGTGATGATAGGAAATATGAGAATTAATGTATTTATGTTAATACAATTAATATTTATTTTTATTCATTCTTTAATCATAAGATTTCTTGATAATATAAATTTTTCATTCTTTTTGTTATTGATTCTTAATACTTTTATATTCTTTTATCATAAATCACTTCTTTTTATATGATTTTATGAATTAAACCAAAATAAAAGAAAAAAATTTGTTTTTAATTCAAAATTTTCTTTAATTCAGTGATTTGGTTTTGAGATAATGAATTTGGATACATTACATTAACGGTAACATAAAGATTGCCATATCTATTAGAATGTGCTGTTAAAGGAAGACCCATATTTTCGAAAGTAATCACAGTTCCATGTGGTGTAATTTTTTGTTGAGCAACAGTAATAGTATTTCCATCTAAGTGTTTAATAGATCGTTGGAATCCAGTCAATGATTCTAGTAGGGAAACAGTTACACTAGCATATAAATCACTTCCTTTTCTAGTAAATACTGGGTGTTGCTTTGTCACAAATTTTACAATAACATCCCCTGGTTTTAGTTTATAACCATCATTAGCAAATTCTGGAATAATAGTAGTGTCACCATCTCTAACACTTCGATTAACATGAACAGGAACTTTCATAGATTTAGTAACAGTACCTTTACCGTGACATTCATGACACTTGTTTTTAATAATTTTACCTGTTCCATGACATTTAGGACATTGTGTTTTTTGTCTCATCATTCCCATACTTTCAATTTTTACCCCAGTTCCACCACAAACAGGGCAATTTTCTGCGTCATGACTATTTTCTGCTCCAATTCCATGACAATGATTGCACAATTTTTCTCTTTTAAACTCCACAAATACATCTCCTCCAGAATAAACTTGTTCTAGAGTAATTTCTTTCACTATATGAATGTCTGGTGTTTTCTTAGGTCGTTGGGGTTGTTGTTGACCTCCAAAATTGAAATGAAATCCTCCATTCTCGAAACTAAATCCTCCTTCATTCCCATTATTTCTAAAGAAATTATCAAAAATGTCTTGTGCATTCATGTGAGGACCTCCTCCATTATTCTTTAATGCCTCTTCTCCTCCATGGTCATATATTTCTCTTTGTCTTTTATCAGAAAGAACTTCATAAGCTTTATTGATCTCTTCAAATTTGACTTTATCACCAGTAGGTTTATCTGGATGATACTTTAATGATAATGCTCTGTATGCCTTCTTAATTTCTTTTTCATTGGCATTACGAGGTACTCCAAGTACTTTATAGTAATCAAGTGCAAACGAATAAAAAATAAATAAGAAGAAGATAAGTACTTTCATTTTTGCTCAAATTAAATTTATTAATTCTGTTCTTTGATATTATTTTAAATAATCTATAAGGTATAACTTTTTTATTATAATTGATGGGTTTGTTGCTGACGTGAAAACACCTGTTCAGAATTTAAGCTCTTTTTCTTTATTGTTGGTTGTTAAAAACAATAAAATCTCTACCTTTTTGTCCTGTTCATAGAGTATTCACCAATGAAATTATTAAAAAAAATAAACTAATTCAATGTTATAGTATAAAATGATTAAATTATTCAGCAAAAAACTTGTTTATTATAACATTTAGTTTCTTTGTGTTTGGTTATTAAATAGTGAAGTCATTAAACTGTTTATGAAAAAGAAGAATAAAAGTTCTATCACATGTAAATAAAATATGATAAGACAATCTAAAATGAATTACAAAATTAAATAAAGAATAATAAGAGAATGATAACTGCATATAACTAAGTTGTCGTTCTTATTATTAAATGAAAAATTCCTAAAAAATAAGGTGATGATTTCTCTTTCAAGATAAAACCTCTAATAATATAAAATAAATAAAGAAAACTAACTAATATATTGAGTATTGAAAAAATAACAATTTACTTTAATATGTCAAATCTTATACTAAAACTTAAAAAAGAAGAAGAAAAAGAGATAATGAATATTTAGCAATAAACAAGGTTATGAAAATAAAAATAATATTAAATGTAATGATTGAAGTTAAACATAAAATATAACTTTTTTTTATTTTATTAATTTAAAAAAAAATATTTAAACAATAATTTAACTAATAACTTAGAAGATATAATAAGAAGATAATTTCAATAATTTTACTTAAAAAAGATAATAATTTAGTAATTTTGAATATGGAATAAAGTAATAAATTAATAAAAAAGAAAGAAATAAAAAAGCATATTATCATTTAAATAACAAAATATCAAAAAATTTGATGTGAATTAACCAAAAAGTTTACCATAACAAGTGAAACAATATGGTTTTCCACCATTTTCTTTAAAAGAAGATTCAGTAAGAGGATTGACACAAAATGAACAAACAAAATGTTCTGGATGGAATTTTTGACCCATAGCAGAAATAAAACTAACACCTGGTGCAATTGATTTACCACATCTTCCACAAATATTTGTAGATGTTACATGACTAGAATAATGTTCAGCACAAACAGGTTTACCGTCGAGGTTATAAAATTGTCCTCTTGGGAATGGTGCTTTACAAACTGAACAAACAAAACATTCTGGATGATATTTCTTTCCAAGAGCACTTAAAGATGATCCAATAATTGGTTTACCACAATTAGAACATTTAGCTGCACACTCTTCTTTATAACATTCTTCACAATATGGGTTACCATCTTTTTGGAAGAATGAGGGTGTTGGGAAAGGTTTACTACATTTTGTACAAACAAAACATTCAGAGTGATATGTTTTTCCTAATGCACTGACACAATTAGTAGTAATTGGTTTGCCACATCGTGCACATATTTTAGCAAATTTAGCAATGAAACAATCTTTACAATATGGTGAATTTTCAACATTATGAAATGGATTAGTTCCTAATGGCTTTTTACAATTCTTACATACAAAATGATCTGGGTGATAGCTCTTTCCAAGTGCTGTAATTCTTTGTGGTCCTAATGGTTGTCCACATTCAGCACAAATATTTGGATCTTCATTTATAACAGCTGTAATTGGTACTGGTGCGTTGGATTGTCTTTTTGGTGTTGTAGAATCAATACCATCTAATAAATCATCTAAATCATCTTTTGGTGCAGCTTTTGGTTTAGTAGCAGGTTTTGGTTTATCTTCCAACCCATCTAATAAATCATCTAAATCATCTTTCTTTGGTGCTGGTTTATTATTAACTGGTTTTGTAGGAGCATCAAGACCATCCAATAAATCATCTAAATCGTCTTTTGGTGCAGCTTTTGGTTTAGTGGTAGCTTTTGGCTTATCATCTAAACCATCCAATAAATCATCCAAATCATCCTTTTTATGTGCTGGTTGTGGAGTTGGTTTTGGTTTATCATCTAAACCATCTAATAAATCATCTAAATCATCTTTCTTTGGTGTTGGTTGAGCAACAGGTTTTGGCTTATCTTCCAAGCCATCTAATAAATCATCTAAATCGTCTTTTTTAGGAGTAGACTTAGTAGTGACTTTAGTAGAAGATTGAGATGAAGTAGGTTTTGGTTTCTCGTCTAAACTATTTAACAAATCATCTAAATCATCTGCTTTTTTTGGTTTTATTGGTTCCTTTGGTTTAGCGTCAAGGGAGTCTAATAAATCGTCTAAGTCATCTTCCTTCTTTTGTTTATTTGTATCTTTCTTTTCAACCATATCATTTAATGCATTAAGTACATCATCAAGTTCATCTTGTTGAGTATTTTGTTGGTTAGTTGAAGGTGTATCATTAAGAGAATTAAGTAAATCGTCAAGGTCGCTCATTATTTGATCTTCTTAATTTGTTTATTTTCAGTTTGTTCTATAAATACCTTCTCTTTTTTTGTTTCAAAAAAATTACGTCTCTTTTTTTCTTTTTTGTTTTCTCAATAATTTATTTTTATAATAAATATTATTAGTCAAATGTTATCTTTTCTTTGAATGGTGTTAATGAAAGGAAACAAAAATACAAATGAAAATCAAAATGGCAAACTATCACATATAAAAAAATCCTCTTTTTTCTCTTCACCACTCATTCAATTTTTTGTATTTTTTACTAAAAAGGGTTCACTAACTTGAATTTTATGACTAAATCAAAAATGAGAGAAATTTTATTCAAAAAGGATTGTGTTTGTAATACTGGCAATTCTTTAAAAATGAGTTTTATTTGTCTATTCTTAGTGTTTAGTTTATTATCTTCTTAACTAATTACAAAAGAATAAAGATTTATATCTGCTAATTTTCTTTATCTATAAACACAAATAACTTATCATTTTTTTATAGTATAATTTTTATACTAATATAAAATATTAAAATTATTAGAATTAAGAAACTAAATTCTTTTCGTTTTAAGTTTTCTGAAATAATTATAGACAGACTGATAATTATTTGTGTTTTCATTTTTTTGCGAGAGTTGTTGATAAATAAATTTAAATATACAATTTTTAATTACTTTTTTAAATTTAGTATTTGATTAACAAAGAGAAGAACCAAACCAATGGCACTTCTCAAAAAGTATAATTTTAAGAATTAAACCAAGTAAAATTTTTTGAAATAGAATGATTTAATAGATTATTATTTTTAGTGATTCTTTAATTTATATTAAAAATTATAGTTAATATTCAATATATTTTTTATATTATAAAATTTGAAAATTCTTTTTTTAATATAAAGTTTTTGGGTGTAAGTCAAATTAATGAAGAATTATTTCTAATCTTCTCTTTAGTAATTGAAATATCCTTGCTTTTCATTGTTTGTCTATCCTTTAGAAATATGTAGTACTAACCTAAAAACTCACTTCCTTTGTCTTTTTTAATAAAAATTGTTATTCCAAGATACAACAAAATGTTTTCAAGTAATTACATAACTTTTATTTCTTTAATATGCCATAGTCTATGTCTAATAGTTTTATATGAGTTTTTGCGCTTTAGCAATACCTTTAAGAGTTGGTTGTGACCTACTCATTATAAATCTTTATAGATAATAGATTTTCAACTCCAATATTAATTGTTCCTATATTTAAAAGGTGTGCAGGTTCTTATGACCATCTCTGGCATTGTGTAATGAAAGGGGTCTTGATAAATTTCATGACATTGTTGTTGAACATTACTTTGGTATGAACGAGGACTTCTTTGTTTCATCTTCCTTTTGTTTTGTCCAAAGAGATACTAAAGAATTAAGTATTGAAGTAAGAAACAACAAAATGGTTTCTCTTGAAATAGTCCCACAGAGGTTATTAGTTCAGGATAGAGAGGTTTCACTAGTCCAACGTTATTTAATTTAACGACAGCATAAAATGATTGATATTTTTCGTTTTATATTTAATACTTTTTTAATATAGAATCATTCTTGAATAAAGTTATAATTTTGTTGAATATTTCATTCATGCTTTTAATTAATTTTTATATATTTCACAAAATCAGTAATCCAAAATTTTTTACTTTTTTTATTTCTATGTTTTAATGAACAAAACTTGTTAATATTTTTTTGTTTTATAATGTTTTTAATGGTTTATAACAAATAGAAAAAATTTCCCAATTTTTAATTAATTTGAATAAGTTAGGTGGAATCTAAAAACAATTCTATAGAGTCAATAGGATTTAACTAATAATGATTGTCAATAATTATCTTTATATTATTATACTGTTTTCATGTATTTTTATGGTTTGTTTAAAAATAAAATAGAATTTATTAAATAAGTTTAAACAATTAAATGATTAGACTTTTGATTAGAATTCTTTTAATATCCATATCAGTATTATAAAAAAAATATACAATCAATGACTAACTTGATTATTAAAATGTTTTTGAAATAAGAACGTTTTTAAATGAAATTGATCAAAAAAATATTAAATAACAATTATAAAAATGAAATATTTTTAAAGGAACAATAAACAATTAAATAAGTAAGAAAAAGAAACCAATATAAAGTGATTAAAGAAAAAAAGAAGAGATATATGAAAATAATATATTTTAATAGAAAAAGTAATGAAACGTATTTTTAAAAACATAAATTAAGAAAGATAAAATGAAGTTTATCAGATATAAATTTATATTATAATATATATATACTTAGATCGAACTTTCATTTAAAATGAGAATAAGACAAATAATTATATTGTTAAATGATTCTTATTAAAATAATAAGAATAGTAATATTATCAAAATACAAAATTATAAAAAAAATTACAATATAATAATAATATAAAAATAAATAATAATGATTTTTTAAGAAAACTATTGATACAATTGGTAAGATAAAAAAATAAAAGAATTGATCTTATAAAAATTATAATTTTTTTTACTTAATGAAAGGATTATATTTTTTGTTATTCGTTATTCTTTGTCATGCTGATATTGTTGGGATGTATATGACTGCACCACTATTAACTAATCAATACATTTCTCCAGAAGATATGTGCAGTGGAAAATTGTGTAGGTTCAGAGTTAAACAAGTAATGAGAAAATGTAAATTATATGAACATAAACTAAAACAACTTGATAGAATAGAACGAAGGTTGAACCGTGAGGCAGAAAGAGATATGCTTGATTTAAGTTCATTACAAAATACTCAAGACCATCGTGTCTTACAACACAAACTCCGAAAAGAACAAAAGACATTAAGAAAAGTTCGTTTGACTCGTGTCAAATTAATGAATTTAATGAGAAGAGTATTAGGCGATCTTTCTTATTCACAACAGGCTCGCGTTATTCGTTATGTTGGGCTAGAACATAGGATAGATCCTTCATATGAAAATTTGACTAAAAACAATGGGTTAAATCATATGAAACCCAAGTTAATTTAATTGTGACAATCAATATTTTGTGTTATTTGTTTTTATGTTATTAAATAATCTTTAAAAAAGAAGAATTTTAAGTTTTGACTGAAAAACTACGTGGTGATTAATCAGTGAGGATTTTATATTTAATAAATTTATCAAAAAAACAAAAGTAAAAAAAAAAAAAGAATAAATTGATATCAGAGAAGGGAAAATAAAAAAATAGGATGAATTGAAGTTTTTCAAAGAAAGAGAATAAAAAAAGAAAAAGAACTTAAAAATAATAAAAATTTAAAGCAATGAAAATTAATGTCCGATTAACTTATTCTTCAAACACAATTGAAATTATATTTGATGACAATGAGTTTAATGGTATGACAGTCACTGGTATTAAAGAAAAAATTCGCAACCAACAACCAGATGTTGGAGAATTTAGATTAATTTTTGCTGGTCGAGTATTAAAAGATGATGAAGTATTAAGTACTCTTGGTGTTAGTAACAATGTTACATTACACCTTGTTCGTTCACGTAGTCCTACTTCTGCCCCTTCACAACCAACTCCAAGTTCACAACCAACTCAACCAACCCCTCAACCCAATGAACAAAATACTTTTCAACAACCACAAATGGGTAATATGCCTTTGCCTAATTTTGGTGGAATGGGAGGTTTTAATGGAATGGGAGGAATGGATATGCAACAAGCTATGAACATGTTACAACAAAATCCACAAATGATCGAACAAACTATCAACTTTTTAACACAAAACCCACAAGCAATGAGGGCTATGTTAATGATGAATCCACAAACTGCCCAAATGATGAATAACCCACAATTTAGTATGATGTTTGATCAAATGATTAGTAACCCAGAATTGTTACGAATGATGATTAGTAATAATCCAATGATGGGAATGGCTGGTATGCAACAACCCCAAAATGTTCAACAACAGAATACCCAACCTCAAAATGTTCAACAACCAAATACCCAACCTCAAAATGTTCAACAACAAAATCCATTTAATTTGTTATTCGGACAACCCCTTCAAAATAATGTCCCAAGTCAATCACAAAACGTACAACCAACCCAAAGAAATCTTCATGAAATTTATGCCAATCAAATTAATCAATTAAAAGAAATGGGATTTTTTGATGAAGAAGAAAATCTTAGAGTTCTCCAAAGAGTTGGAGGAAATGTGAATGCTGCTGTTGAATTATTATTGCAAGGGCCAGTTTACTAAATTTCAAATTAAATTTTACTATTTAAATTAGGTTTAATAAAAAAAAGTACAGTAGTAAAGTAATCAATTATCAATTGGTGAACTTTTTGAACGTTTTCTTGAATGAGTTTGGAGTAATGTTATATTTAACGGTGAGCTTCCCTTTCTACACATAACAAGATTTTGATCAAGAATACCCCACCAATCAGTTTCATCATCATTTAATAATTTTTGTATTTTAGAATTTGGAAATTGTTTTGAATTAAGAATTTGTGGAAAGAGAATTCCTTCATAAGAAGGGCATTGAGTTTTTAAATTAATAAGAGTTGTATTAACAGTATTGATATCAAGAAATAATTTATTATAATCTTGTTGAATCAATGATTCAAAGAGATAATTTGAAATAAAATGAATTAACGAAGAATAATGAACAAAAATTATAGTTTTTGAAGTAAGTTGAATTGAATACAATTGTTCATTACATCTTTTGAAATTAACTACAATATCACCAAATACATGTTCATTAGTTTTAAAAACGATATCTAATTTTTGATTTGGGAATTTAATTAAGTTAATTTGTTTTGAAGAATATAAATGAAGAAAAGATTTACAACACAAGCTATCTCTTGGAGATATAATTGGTGAAAGGTAAAGCGTTAATGGTAATGAAGAAATAGATAAAGAATTAATTGGGTTTTCAAGAATTTGAGAAGAAGAAAATAATGTTTGAATACAAATATTCAATAAAGAATATTTAAACAAATTAGAATTTTTATTAAATATCTTTTTATTTTCAATACTTTGATTTGGTTGTATAATTAAAGGTTTATCAATATTTAATTGCTGAATAAATAAATGTGTCATTTCAGTTTCAAATTCATTACCTTCAAAACAATAAGTAAAACGATTTATAGGAATAGGAATTTGAGTTGGTTGTAGACGATGATTTAATGTTATAAGTTTATTAATTAATTTATTGTATTTATTAATTCCAAAAATATAAAATGAATTTGATGATGAAAGAGTATTTCAAAAATAGTGTATATTGCATTATTATTTTTAATTGAAATTGATAATTGTTTATCAATTGGTTGATGTTGAATAAATAAATCAAAGAAATGAATATCAGTTTTTGTTGTTAATTGAAAGAAATAAGAAATAAAGAATGTATAAAAACGTTCTAATGAAGCAGCGTAAAAAGAACTTTTAGAAGAAGATAAAGATAAGAACATATCATTTATTTTAAAGAATAATTTATCTTGTAACGAAGGTAATAATGTTGAAAAATAGATAACTAAATGCATTGAACTATTAAAAACTAATGTTGATGGAAGAACTAAAATTTTAGGCATTAATTCACAAAAAAGATTAATAATACCAACAATAAAACAACGTTTATTTACAATAGAAGAAATATAAAAAGAAGAATATCTAAATATTCTAATAATTGTAAGCAAAGATTGTTCATTATTAGTTAGTATTAATTTATTTAGTAAACCATATTTTAAAACAATAAAAACTTTCCATAATAATTCAAAACAATGAATTGGAATAGTTGATTGTTCAATTTCAATTTTATTTGATTGAGGTAAATTTTCATCAATTGAAGACTCAATAATAAAATGTTCAGTTATAATAAATAATAAATAGTATTCATTTAAATTAAAGTATTTATTATATAATAAAATATTAAGGATTAAACAATATTTTTTATTAATTTCAATTTTTTCAAACATTTGAGTATGACAAATTAATGAATAATAATATTTCATTTCATTTAATAATAATAAAATTATTTTATTTGTTTGTGGTTTATTTTGTAATACTATTTTTTCAATTGAATTTATTAAAGGTTTAAATAATAATAATAATTGATTTTGATGACATTTTAATATATTAATTAATTCAGAATATATAATTATTAATAAATTATATTCTGTAGATTCTAAACATTTTTTAAAACAATAAATTAATTCATTTACAATTAATTCATTATATTTAATATTTTTAAGACATTCCTCCATAAAATTTCCTAAAATTGGAATAATAAAATATATAACTTCATTAAATTCTTGTTGATTAATTTCAATAATAATTTTAATAAATTCTTTTAAATAAATTGTATAAATTGTTTTTGGTAATGGATTTTGTTTTAGAAATTTTATTGATAAATCTTTCATTTCTTGTATTAATCTTGAATATATCTGACAATAATGAAGTAACGTTTTTGGTGTTTTTATTAATTTAAATTCTATGCAATTTAAGAATTGAATCCAAATATTTTTTAACTGTTTAAATGAAATTAATATTATTTCTGGTTTAGAAAAAGATATTAATTTAAATTTAATAAAATCATTACAATAAAGAGATGAAATAATTATTTGTTGAATTTTTATTAAATAATTTGCCCATACTTCAAATATATCATTAAATTCTATTAAATAAATTAATTCTTTTTTAAATACTTTCCATTCTTCAATTTTATTATCACTTATTATTAAACAATCATTTATTAATGAAAATATTTTTATTATTACATTTGAATATAATAATTGATTATTTGGATTAAATCCTTCTAATATTTCTTTAATCATTCCAATTAATAATAATATTATTATTTTAATTTCATCTAATTCTTTATTTTTTATTAAAATATGTATCCCTTTATCAAATATTTCTAAACCTTTTAGACATACCTGATTATATTGTTGATAATATGTTTCACTTTTATTCTTTTTATTAAATAATAATGAAATATCACATAACATTGAACTAATAATTTTTGGTGTTTTTTGAAATTCAATTGGTATTTTACTTTTTTTTAATAAATTTCTAATATTATTAATAATATAATTAATTTTTCTTATTATTTAAACAAACCGATAAATACTTATGCATTGTTCTGCTCGCTCAAAATCTGAATTTGATAATAAAGGTAAATTAAGTCCAATTGATATCGCATTAAAAATAAAGTTTAATCGTTCTGTTGATGAAATCTTAAGAAAAAAGGTATCAATATTTGTCATTATTTCTTTAATTGTTGTCATAACAATATTTTTTTGTGACTCTTCATCAAACATAAGTAAAGGATTATCTCGGATATTTTGAATAACTCCAAATCTCTTGACTGATGCTAAAAGCATTAATATCTTATGAGATGTTTATAGAACTTTTTAGCATTTTCGGTTTATTGTTTTTAAAACAAAACATTTGATAGAAAAAGAATAATTCTTTTTTTTTTATTTACTTTTTTGTTATAGTACACTTTATAAGAGCTTATTTTGTTAATAATAGGAAAATATATCATAAACGAATTGAACACTCTCAACTTCTTTCGACTCATTTTAAGTTCTGTAGTGTTGAAATGAATAGAGGAATGACTCCCTTCATAACCAAGAAAAATATAATTAATCGGATGGAAGGATAAAAATAAAAATAATTTCTTAAATTCAAGAAAAAAAAAATAAAGAAAAAATGTTAGTTGATTATTGCATGTCACACTCCCCTGACCTAAAGTATGAACACCAAGCTCAAAGAACAGAAAAACTGTCAAAAATTACTGGTAGGCATGCGAGTATTGCTAAGATTGAACCTTTTCTCGTAGCTTCTACAGAGGAAGAGGCAATCAAAAATGGGCAATTAATCAGAAAATCTGATCAGATAAAAAAGATGAGTGGATGTCGTCCTTTAGCATATCAAGTAGATGATGAAAAAGGAGAAAATAATAAAAAAATTAATGTACTTAAAAAGAAGTTTGGAGATGACCATAATGTCCATGGTGTTATTCCTTATGTATTAGTTTGTTAAAATATTTTTCTTAATTTCATTAGTTTTCTTATTATTTAGAATGTGGACACTGAAGAAGATGCAGCTGAAAAAGGAAAACAACTCAGAAGTTATGAAAAGGTTCAAAGAAAAATGGGCCAACTCTAAGGAAATATAACTGTGTAATATTGTGTAAGAAAAGTATACCCTAAGTGTGATGAATAATTTCTTTTATTTTAATTTCTATAAAGAGTTGTGGAATTGCAATTTAGGAGTATTTTTGTTAACCCCAAAAAATTAATTTTTGTTATATATAACCATTTCCTAAGATTTTTTTTTTGAATTGAACTTAAAAATTAAGAAATAGAAGATGATAAAGAAGAATAAAGGTATTGGAGGGAAGAAAAGTAATTTACAATTATCAGGAGATAGTTTATTAACAAAAACACTTTATGTTCATATAGATGGAGTGTTAATAATAAATAAAGAAGTTTGTGGTTATTTAAAGAGTAAAAAAAAAAAGAATAAATAAATTCTTTCAATTCATTTTGACTTTTATATTTTAATGCAGTTATTGTTTAGAGATATTAGTCAGTAATTCGATAAAATTTAAATACTAATGAAATAGGAACCAATAAGTTCAAATTCAACAATTAATTATCTAAAAATATTAAAGAAAGTTGATCCAACACTTGATATTTCAGCATTAACAAAACTTAAAGCAATAACAATACCAGCTACACCAAAATATAATGAAGAAAAAGATAATTTGAATCATGACTTAATATTATATTCTGATGCTATTATTGAATCACCTAAATGTTTAACGTTTGTTAATTATTAAATAAATAAAGAAAAAGAAGAAATAAAACAGAAATAATAAAATAGTCCAAGTAAATGTAAAAAATCACAAACAAAATATAAAATTATTAATTTACTTGGTCAAGGATCATTTGGTCAAGTTGTTAAATGTTTAGATTTAACTACTAATCAATTTGTTGCATTAAAAGTATTAAGAAATAGACCAGCATATTTTAGACAAGGAATGTTAGAAATAGCTGTTTTACAATTATTAAATGAAAAATTTGATATTGATGGTAAAGGAAATACAATAAGATTATTTGATCATTTTTTATATTGTAATCATGTTTGTATTGTAACTGAATTATTAGGAATAAATATTTATGAATTAATGAAACAAAATGGATGTCGAGGATTTGGGTTAAATGTTTCAAGAACATTTTTAAGTCAAATATTAGAGTCATTAAATATTCTTTATAATAGTAATATAATTCATTGTGATTTAAAACCAGAAAATGTATTATTAATAGAGTTTGTTTCTTTAAAATA
>NW_001853662.1:0-25003 GCF_000209125.1 Entamoeba dispar SAW760
TTGAAGCTAAGAAAGCTGCTAATATAGAATAAATTACAAATATGGTGTTAATTTACTTCTAGGGTTTGATTTTATAAACTAAAGTTATATTCTTTTCTTCTTTATAATGTATAGTAAACATTGTTTTTGGTTCAATTAAATTCATTTTATCAAAAACAAACTGTTTAATAAGACAGATAAAAACAAAAGAATTACAGAGATAAATATTCACTAGAACAAAAGAAGTGTGGCTCCTTGAAAAGAGTCAAACTGACATTCATCTACTGGTTGACTTAGTGGTTGTGAAGGAGAATAGATATATTGCTTAAATTGTGGATCGTTGAGTATTGGGTTAGTGTCTCGTGGTGGTAAAGGGAATGCAAAGTCAGCAGGTGAGACAGTAGAAGAACACGATGATGATGATTGAGAATCATAGCAAAATAATTTTACTGGAAGTGGAATATTCATTTCGCAGCTTCGTCTTCTGGACGTTGTTTGCATATTGTATTTATCTTTTAGTTTCTATTCCCCTTTATATCTCCGACTTTTCTGTTGATCCAATCACGTAATCTTCACTCATCTAAGAAGATCACTTTTATCAAGAAACACAAGATTATTCCGTACATTCTCTAAACCTCTAGTCATTTTCTTTTCGTTTTTGTTTCTTCTCTTTGACTTACTGAAAGTGCAATGTACGGAATGTATTGTTATAAGTAGAGTAATAGTAAGTCAGTACTTTGGTCAAGATAAAATATAGTCTTGTCATTTATTTTGTTTATGTCTTTCATCAAAATCTTGTTCTACCCAGTTTAACAACTGAATTAAACAGAAAGGTTAATGTGTACATATATTAAAAGAACTGTACAAGACATAAGGCATTACTAAGACAAGCTATTTTTTTAATTGAGCAATTTTATTTTATATCACAACTTAAAAAACACACTTAGAAATAAACTTATTATCAAAAATTTAACAACATTCAAAACATGGTTTTTATTCATTCACACATTATTTTTTTGTTCTATATTTCATTTGTTTAATCTGTGTTTATACTAAGACCTTTTCATTACATAATCTTTCTAAATGTTTTAAAAAGTGTTGTTATATTCAGACTCATCAAACAATGTTCGGTTCTATCTGTTTCTTGATAGCCACTCTGTTGTTTTTAATAAAATAATCAAAGAAATAACTATTTACTTTTAATGTCTTGACTAAAAATAATGATAAGAATTTAATTCAAATGAAATAAATTATTTCTTTCATCATATGTGATTTAGTACATTATTAAAAGTTTAAAAACATTAATTTTGATTTTTAATAATTTCTTATTGTTTTAAATTAATTTAATTTTCAATTAAAACTAATACAAAAACAATAAATAAAATAATAAAAACGAAAGCAAACACAGTTTGATAAAATTAAGAATAACCATAGAGAGTTCTTCCTTGTCTCTTAAGGGCATAAACAACATCCATAGCAGTTACAGTTCTTCTTTTAGCATGTTCAGTGTATGTAACTGAATCTCTAATGACTTGTTCAAGGAATTGTTTGAGAACATTACGAGTCTCATCATAAACAGCTCCATTAATTCTCTTTACTCCTCCTCTTCTAGCGAGTCTTCTAATTGCTGGTTTAGTAATTCCTTTAAGTGCATCTTGTTGTGTTTTAGTTCTAATTCTTTTTCCTCCTTTACTTGCTTTAGCCCCTTTGGAACCTTTTCCGAGAGTTACTCCCTTTCCACCTTTACCTCTTCCTGATCCTGTATCCGTAGCCATGTGATTATATCACAGTTAATGATTTTTTAGTTTCTTTCTCCCTTTTTATATCTCTGTTATTTTCTTTTACCATTTTTCTTTTATCATTTTTTTTAACTATACTTAATAATTTTTTTTCTTCTCTTTTACTATCTTTTTTTTTATCTTTTTGTAACTTATTTTGAAACATTCATTTTCTAATTACTCTCTTTTCCCCCAATTTTTCAGGAATAATATCCAACATTTTCTTTGAAAGTTGATGAATTCGGAAAAAAAACCCTTTTTTTTTTTCACTTTTCCTAATGATTCAAACTTGTAAAGAAAAGAGAAAAAATTAGAAACAGGGTTTCTTAAAATAGTAAACTAACTGAAAAACACAAAATATATCAAAAATGTTATCTGTTTAAAAAATAACAACCAACAAACACTCAATGGAAAAGCAAGACCAAAAGTTAGAAAACATAATGAAACAAGAGAAGTGGTGGATGGGTAATAATGGTGAACAAGTACGTGTATTAGCACCTATGGTAGGAATAGTTTGTTCTACTGTCTAATAAAATGAATATAAAACTAATACTTGATACATAGTGTACAGTTAGTTATAGGACTATGGCTCTTGATGCAGGAGCAAATGCTGTATTCACTGAGGAGTTAGTTTCAAAGCGTTTATGTGAATGTAAAAGAGTGGAAAATTCTGGGCTTATTCAATACATACACAAAAATGATGTTATGCTTACATTGAAACCAGAACAACAATCAAAAACAATACTCCAACTAGGAACCTTTGATGTTGAAAGTTCAATTAAATGTGTTTCGTTAATCAAAGAGGTATGTGGAATTGATATTAACTTAGGATGTGGGATGTGGTTTAGTACTAAAGGAGAAATGGGACAAGCACTTGTTAGTAATAGAGACAAACTTGAAAAAATAGTTAAGGCTCTTGTTAAACTAGGCAAACCTATATCAGCAAAAATTCGACTTCAACAAACCCATGAAGAAACATTAGAGTTCATTCAATGGTTGTACTCATTAGGAATTAGCATTATTAGTTTACATGGAAGACACCACAAAGAATTATATGGTGTTGATTGTGATTGGGTAGAGTTAGAGAAAGTGGTCAAGGATTGTCCTTATGATCTTATTCTCAATGGAGATATTTGTAAACAAGAAGATATCACTAAATTACTTTCATTTGGAAAGAATGTTAGAGGGGTGATGATTGGAAGGGCTTCAGGAATACATCTTGGATTATTTAATCCACAAGGAGGGGATTATGTCTTTGATGAAAATAAGACTAAAATGAGAATGACTGACTTTGTTCAACGGGCAATAAGAGATGGATTAAGGTTTACAAAAATCAAATTTGTTCTTCTTCAAATCATCAGGTATGAGAAGGATTATCCATTCGGATCATGGAGAAGAGGAAAAACAACACTTAAACTCAATCAAATGAACCAACGCATTTCTTCATCAAAAACTATTGAGCAATTGATTGACATAATATCTCTTCCTGAGTTGAAGAAAGAACTTGTTCAATCACAAAACACCAACGAGAGTATTGAAGAAGAAAAGAAATTAAAGTAAAAGTGACAAATCATATTAATAGAATATTTTTGTTATTTGAATTTAGTATTTTGTTATTTTAAAATCATACATTTAGATTTAACAACAGTAAATGACTAAGTCTATTATAAATATAAATTATTACCACTGGTTAATTAACACACTTCGTTAAAGTAACTATCATCTTATCATCTTCTTTTTTTATCTACTGTAAAGAAATATAACTCTTATTGTTATACAAATTCAAAGAGAAGAAGATGAGTCAAAGAACATTAAATCTTCTTGAACAAGAAATCTTTTGATTTATTTTTTGAATGTTGATTAAGTTTATAGTTGTTTAAGTTCATTCATAAACTTAAAAGAGTTTTATTCTATTAGACTATTACAAAAGATGTTTTGAGTATTTGTAGAGGATATAGATAAGGAAAATTAAAATTAGACAATACTTGAAATAAGTGTTTTTAATTATTATCATCAATGTGAGTATGATTAAGTTGTTAACAAATGGTAATTTCTAGTATTGATGAAAAGAAAGAGTTTAGAGAAGTGATACAAAATCTTCCCATAGCAACAAACGATACAATCATACTAACAATAATGTATCTTCTTAAATGTATTAAACACATTGTAAAAATGTTGGTGACTATACTAAGAAAAGAGAATGGCGTAGTGAAGTTAGTTGTTTATTGCACAATTATTGAGTATGGTTCTTACATTCTGGATAGGTGATCAGAAGAGGATTTTAGTTTGTGAGAAAAGATAAAATGGAATAGATGGACGTTATATATAACAAAAGCAAAATAACAAAAGGTATTTTAATTTTTTATTCAGCGTTTGAATCAAATAAGATTCTTCGCACGATTGGTCAATTAAATTGTCTTCCAAAATGACCAATCAATAATTTAGAGATTCAAAAGAACTAGTAAAACAAATAATTGTCCACTCACCATAACGCTTTTATTGAAAAGGATAAACTATGAATAATAGTTTAAGAAACTAAAAAGAATGGTACTAATTGTGAACAACTCACAGACCGATCACTATTTTTAGAGAAAAAGAAATTATAAATCAATATAAGAAAAGCTATACAAATAGTTCAGGAGAGGAAAACAAAGAGAAAAGATCTGATGACAAACAATCATCCCAACACTATCAAATGACCAAGATTGCATCTGCATTTGATTATAAGATCTATCGATTATCTGACCAAAAGATCATTGATGTGGACTACTCTAGATTATTACCTGAGAAAATTCTCACAAAAATGTCAAAAATAGAGTTTAGGTGTTATCTGAAAGAAGTCAAGAAAAGAGAAATGCCATTATCACAACAAGAAATCCTTTTAATTAAAAAAATTGACAAGAGGATCAGAAATAAAGAAACAGTAAGAAAGTCAAAGAAAAGATTTAAAGAAGATTTTATTCTTGAAAAAGGACAGTATGATACTCTCTATCATAAATACCAAGAAGTTAAACAGAAAAATTTAGAAATTATTAAAATATTAGAACAGTGTGGTCATTCAAAGGATGCTGTTTGTCAATTAAAAGATATGATGAACAATCTCAATCACAACTTTGTTCAATTTGAAATCTAGTTTATTATTTCTTTCTAATATCTACAACACCAAAGATCTTTTTAAAGAAAAGTTACTAGAGAGAAGGCAAGAAGAAAGAGTATCCTTATGGCTGAATATATTTATTTATTCTTTGACAAGCTACTAGGTCTAGAACAAGTTTATAATTCTTTGAATTAAAGATATTTTTATAATCATTTTTTGTTATTTTTTGTAACTCTTTCATTTTTTCTTCCTTTCGATTTTTCAAATAAAAGTATTGTTATTCATCACAGAATTTGATAAATTTGTGAATCTGATTCTTGTGAAAAACTACTTGAAATGTTCTTTATTCATTTGGTCTTACTTAGTACTGTAAGTCTGAATTAAAATGACCAATAAAGAGATAGTATATTTTTCTGTACCTTATTCTATTTTACATGTTATTCTTTTATTTTATAGTCCAATAATCAAAATAAACATTACTTTAAAATATATAGACTTCCACTAAAACAAGTATGTTAGACTATTTGTTTCTTCTTTTTTCTCAATGCCATTAATATTTAATGTAATCAAATATGTAAATTCAACTATTTAATATTTTAGTAATTTGGTATTAGTAATGGTTAGAATGGACCAAATCAATATTGTCATTGTTTTCAAAACTAAACAATATCAAAGTGAAGAAAATAAATTGAAAATATGACTTATAACCTCACTTTAAATACTCTTTATGAAAGAGAGAATTTAGTTCAGACCTTTGTTACATCGTATCTTTATCGTTTATAGTCTTTTAAAGTATTACAAAGGAAATATTAACAATTAAATTAAAATTAATCAGAGCCAATTACCAATTCTAACAAATTAAAACGGTTCTTTTTCAGTAAAGAAAATTCAGACCATATTTATAACTTTTATTGGACAACACAACACTATTCAAATTTGTAAAAAAAAAGAAGTAATTTACAATGAATATTCAAAAGATGCCAAGAAGTAAATATAATAATTTACGAGAAAGTAACATTCGGCTTATAGTCATTTTATCCTAACAAAGAGTTGAAGTGTTTTATTTTCTTATCCCACAATTAAATTCATCAAACACCTTAATGCTCTGAGTTTTCTCAATATTTAGTGTCTGATGAAATAATATTTAAATTACAAAATAATAATGTAAGAAAGAAGTATTTTTTTAATTTAATAATAGTAATATTAATTATTAAATAATTATATAAAAACTATGATATAAAGGAATTATATTTTTATGAAAAACTAAAATAACATACAAATTTATTTACATTTTTTTTCTTTTTTTTAATTACTTCTTTTATTTTTGGTAAAAATCCTTCGAATTTCAAATGACTCATAAATTTAGTTGAATTATTAGGAAAATTAGGACGTAAAGTCCAATTCTTTCGTACTTTATTTTTCAAATTCCTGAATCTCGTTAAATTAAATAGGAACAAAATGATAAAATTTTAATTTAAATCCATGCAGTAAGTATAAAATGATTTCAACTTTAATTGTGCTTTCTTAACTAAAATTCAATAAAATTTTATTTTTATTTAAAAATTATTTACATTATAATAAAAAAGCAATAAAATGATAAATCCATTTTATTTTAATTAAAACAATACCATCATTTTGGAATTGTCCTGTCATGTCCAAAATGATATGACACATTATCAACTTCAATATTTTTTTTAAGTGCCTGACAAAGGAATGATCCTAGTGTATCTTCTGATTCAAAGAATCTTGTGAATTTTAACCATCTTAAGAAAAATCCTAATTCTTCTTTTGACCTCATATTTCCCCATGCTCCCCATGCAAATTCTTTTGATGTATCAACCGTAAATCTTTTTTGTCCATAATAAGAACACCATCTATATGGACACCATGCTATTTTAGCATAACATTGGTTTTTTGGTCTTGTTTGTATGAGTTTGAGAACATGATGGAATGTATCTTTTTCATATAATTGGTCGTCTTCTGCTAATAAAACATAATCAATACTTTCATCTTTGTAAATTCTTTTTAATGCTTCGATGAAAAAGAAGTTAATTGTAATATGTTTTTGGTAAGTTGTTGGTTCCCAATCACCCTTAGTTGTATCTCCCCAAACTGCAGACAATGAATCTCTCATCCATTCCTCACCACCAACACCATCTATAGATGTATATTTATATGTTGGTGTTTTAACAGGAATAGATGGAAGTTCTTTTTTGATCTTCTCTAATGCATCATCCATTTCTTTATACTCACACCCTCTCACACATCCTTTGATCATCACTAATTCTTTAATATTTAATCCTTCTGGAACATTTTTCAGTGCTTCAACTAAGTCTCTTATTGATCTTGTTAGTTCTGGTCTTCTTTTTGGATGTGTGACAAGAACAATTGATAAATTGTATGTTCCACTAACAGTAATGACAAATAACAAGAGGGTCAATACAGAACAATTCATGATCTATTAATCTATTTTCACCACTTTTTTTTGAAGAGGATTTTAATAATTCTTTGTTAAACTTCTTTTTGTTTATCCTATTTATTTCTTCTTTCCATTAAAAACTTTTTATTATTTTATACACTTATTTTTTAATTAATATTTGAATTAAATATCCCTCAATTTACAATAACAGACACTACCCACAAACAGTGTTATCGATATTTTTATTGTATATTCTTTTTATGTAATTTGGTTGTCTTTTTCGTTGGTTATTTAACTATATAAAATTCCAATTGATATAAATAACATAATTCCATTTTAACTATCTATCAGATTATTTCACTATTTTATTCATAGTAGAGTACTTGGTTCATACTCTTATTAGAAATTTCATTATATGATTTGATTAAACATGAATATTTCTTATTTGTTTCCTCATTTTTATAAACATTCAATTTAATGAGGTTAATAGATGTTTTCTAATCTTTTGATATATTTATGATAACAAAATGAGTCTCTGTTAATTTGTTTTTAAATGAACTCTTCTGTTGTGCACTTTCAAAACAAACTGTTTTCATTATTTTAATTAACATTTAAATTATTAACTCAATTCATATACAAATAAATCAATACTTAAATTAGAATTACTGTAAAATCTGATTAATTATCACTTTTTTTATTGTCTTATTCTTTCAATCTACCCAATTAAATTCATAATACTTTGGGTGAATGATGATATTTATTTTTTAAAATCAATTTGGTTGTTGACATCATTAGCCATTAATAAGATGTCTTTGATGAACAAAAGAACTCTTTCAATTTCAATATGAATAGGTCCAGTGTTTGCAATCATATTTCTCTTTGACATTTACTTCTTTTTAAGTTATCTTCTTTATTTCTCTTTTTCAACATTCCTTGAATAGTTACTGGTATTTTTACTTATTTGACAAAGAAAGTGCAATTCTTCAAACAACGCATCAACCCATAGTGTATAAAAAGAAAGAATTCATAACCATACAATCCATGACAGAGTATGACGGTGTGATAAAAAAGAGGATAAAATTTAATAATAAAAACTAAAAAAAATATGATAATTCTATCAACAAAAAACATCCATGTTTATTAAACTTACTTTTAAATGGTGAATCAATAGACTCCTTACTCTAGCTTTTTGAACTATCACTAACATATAAGACTTTACTTGAGCTATCACATTCTCAATATTTTTTAAATAATGCTGAAGAGTATTACATATGTTTAACATGCTCAGAAGGGAAAGTTAAATGTTATTGTTTTGATTTATCATACCATGCAAACAATGTAACAAAAGAAGTCAATAAAATATGAATGTATCGATATGTGGTGTATTATAAATCAGAAACAAGAATTGTAAAAGACATATAAATGAAAGGGAGTAGAGAAATAATTGAAGAAAAAGAAGGATTAGAAAAATTTATCATTACATTCAGTTCAAAACTAGTATTTAGTATAACTAATTCAAAGTATCAAAATACAATGAAAGAAGTATCAAAATTATATTATATTCATAGGACTTTTTAATATAATTGAGAAATTGTATTCATAGAAGGAAGATGTTTATTATATATTATTTGAAAAGAATAATCAACTAAAAGAAACTGATTATCATTTTCTAACATATTATTTAATACTACTATTATTTTATCATCCATCATCATACCTATTTCCTTGTTTAATAAATAGACATAATGATAGATCTAAATTAGTATTATATGAACATTATTCAACAATTACATTTGATAACTGAAATATATTTTCAAAATGATACATAAAGAATTCTTAAAATAATTAACAATTCATTATTAATAACGATTAACAGAAATATCAAAAATTATAACAAACACAAGTTATAAAGGAAAAATTAAAAGATGTTCAAAAGTATTAAATCTAATTAATAAAGATATTAAAACATGTTTCAAAGAAAAGATATCATTATTGAAACAATGAAGACTCTATCAACAGTTTATGATAGATGTCAGAGTGATTGTAGTTCGTTATTTTCAGAATTTATAAGACTTTTTGAAATCATCACGAATTACCATAAAAACTATTAACAATATTTCTTAATAAGTTAGATTTTATCCCAACAAAAACATATAACTATTCTTACATGAATGTGTGCAAGTGATGACATAGAAAGTATCAATAATTATTCAGGTTTCTTTCCATCATTAATAGAGTTCAAGTATTGTTCTATAGATATCATGATTCCATCTAGCAGAAGAGTTAATGAAGAAGTAACTGTCGATTCATATAATATTTGAAATGAAAACTAATAAAAAGCAAGAAGTAAAATGTTTAGACGAATGAAAATAATGACACAACTCCATAAATTATGAGAAGAAAATACATATTAATAAGTGAAAAAAAATTATTAAAGAATAAAAAGTAAAGAATATGGAAAGAAAAAGTTGATGTAATTGTAAGGTATTATGTTATAAATCAAAAGAAATCTATAAAATAATGAATGAACTACATTTAACAAATATAAGAAGTAAAAAAGATAGATTAAATGATAAAGGTATAATGAAAATAATGAATAAAGTTCACCAAATATATAGTCAACAACCATTCTTTATTAATACATTTATACCTTTATTTCCTTAGTATTCAATAATTCAACAACATTTACTATATTATTAGAGAAGAAATGAAACTACCAGTAGGTAAACATAATAATATAGGAAGAAAAATTATATTAAGTGAGGCTCAATTAACAAAGATTACTGGAGAATTACCAGATTAACATTTTATTAATACGACATTATAGTAGAGAGTTGATACAATGGTATCACTAGTCAATAACAATTTTTTAACACCTCATATTATTCACATGCTCAAATGTATTAGAAAACATCGAATAATTAAAAGAGATACATTAGAATTTTTATAGGATATGAAAGAGTAACATTTAGTTTAAAGAATAATTTTCAAGAATAAGAAACTCAAAGAATAATTGTAAAGTTTAATAATTTAATAAAAGAAAATAAGAAAAAATAAAAAAAGGGAGAAAAAAGAGAAAAAAAGGAAATGGAGGAATTCTTGACAGAAATGAGTGAAGAAGAAATTGAAAATTCATGTAAGTCCTTAGCAAGAGTTATCTCAAGATCAAAGCACGTTGTTGTACTAACAGGAGCGGGGATATCAGTTTCAGCAGGGATTCCAGATTTTAGATCAAGAAATGGGATGTGGAAGAGATATGAGCCAAAAATTTATGGGAGTTATGAGAATTTTATCAAGAGACCAGAAATGTTTTGGAAAATGTGTAGTGAATTACGAAAGTATACAGAAGGAAAGAAACCAACAAAAGCACATTTTGCATTAAGAAAATTAGAGGAAATAGGAAAAATAGAAGAAATAATTACACAAAATGTAGATAATTTACATCAATTAGCAGGAAGTAGAAAAGTAAATGAACTTCATGGAACAGGAAAAATATGTCAATGTATTAAATGTGGATATCGAGGGAATGCAGATGTAATATTACCAAAAGGACTTATTCCATGGATTGATATTCCAAAATGTCCAAAATGTGGAGGACTTATTAAATTAGATGTAGTATTATTTGGAGAAGAATTAGAAAAAGAAAAATTTGAAAAAGCATTTGAAGTAGCAAGTATATCAGATGTTTTTTTAGTGGTTTGTTTATAAATTTAAAGAATAAAAAGAAGACTTAAAAGATAGATTGGAAGTTCATTAGAAGTAATGCCAGCAAATGCATTACCACGAAAAGCAAAAATGAATTCAGCAACAGTAGCATATATTAATAAAACAATAACACGATTTGATAATTATGCAGATTATGTAATTAGAGGAGAATCAGATTATTTAATACCAAAGATAGTAGAATATGTTATTGAATTTATGGAATTAAGTTGTGGAGAAAAAATAATAGATACAATTAGTTTTCCAATTGAATTTATTCAAAATCCAATAGAAATAATGACACAAATAGTTGCAACAATAGTAGCATGGATAGGACCTAAAGTAAAAGAAGAAGAAGTTCAAAATTGTCTTATTGATAGTTCAGAAATAATTGAAGTAGTAGGAACAAAAAAACAAAATATAAAAACGAAAGAAGAAAAAGAAAAAGAAAACAATGCAGCTGATAAAATTATGAATGAAATTAATAATTCAATTAAGAAAAGAAGAGATATTAAATAATAATAATAATAATAAATAAATAAATAATTGCAGTTGTATTATTTTATGTTTTGGTTAATAAATATTAAATAATTTTATCTAAATTTATGATTTTGTGTTATTTCATCAACAAGATGACAAATATTTAACATTTCTATTTCAGATGTTGCCATACAATTCATTATATAAAGAATTTTTTTATCAATTATATTCATTCTTTCATTTATTTGATTAATTAATAGATTTAAATATTCTTTTTCATATATTATTATTTCATTTCCTTTCTTTTTTTTAATTTCATTTTGTTCTTTTGAATATATTTGTTTTATTTTATTAACTATTTCATTATAAATTTCTTGTTTAAATTGTTGTTCATTTTTATTAGATTCTGTTGTTGGTTTGATTATTATATTTGATGAAATATTCTTTTTTCTTTCATCAAATATTTGTTTATTTTGATATTCATTATCTTTTCTTATTGTTTCATCTTCTTTTGTTTGTTCTTTATTATTTTCTTTTAAATATTTTATTTCTCTATTATTATCTATATATTTTGAATCATTTGGATCAAATTCTTCATTAATAAAATAATCAATCCCTCTTATTCTTCTCTTCTTAAATCCATATCTTTTCATTCTTTTCCAAAATGTTTTTATATTTTGACATTTAATATCCCATTTAAAACATTCTTTAAGTTTTTGTGGGTCAATTACTCTGATTGCTTTTTCTTTAGGATCATAATCAATACAATTTCTTCCATCTTTCTTATTGATTATTTCAATAACTTTTCGTATAAATTGTTCTTTTTCTTCCATCTTATTTTAATTCTTATTCTATTATATCTTTTTTTATTTCATTTTCTTTCTCTTCATTTAAATCTATGATTTATATCTAATATTCTTTTCTTTTATATCATAATCTTTATTAATAAAAAAGATTAGATGTTCATCTCTAACATAAAAGAATATAAATAATTTAGATATTTAATCTTTCATTTATTTTCTTTGTAGAAATCAAATAATTATCCTATTCTATTCAATTTTAAGAATGGTATTGATGATAAATGATGAATTCAAAAAACAAATAATATTTATTTGATAATAATTAGAAGTGATTCAGAGAAGAAAATACAAGAATAAAAATGATGGTATCAAAAAAGAAGAAATCAAAATAAAAAAAAAGAATAATAAAACAAGAAAAGAAAAAGAAATATAACTAGAAAATAAGAAATGGAAATAGAAAGAATAGAATGTAAAGATATTGATTGGAGAGTTTCAGTGACATTAGGAAGTGATAAAATGGCAAATATCGAAGAGATGAATTTACAAATATATATTCAAGGAAAAAAAGAAAAAGAGAAAAAGGTTATAGAATTTACAATAGAAGAAGCAGAAGAATTTGTAGAAGAACTTGTTTCAATAGCAAAAGCAATTGAGAAGTGAATATAATTTTTAACATTGGTTCAAAAATAATAAAAGAAAAAAGAGAAAAACTCAAGAAAAATAAAAAAAAAAGATAAAGATGTCAAGAAATAAACCACTATCAAAAGAAGAGAAACGACAACGATTAAAAGCATTATTTAATGAAACAAGAGAAGTTTACTTAATAAAAGAATTAGAAAAAATAGCACCAAAAGAAAAAGGAATTGTTAGTAAAACAGTAGAAGAAGTATTAAAAGAACTTGTTGATGATGGAATTGTTCATTCAGAAAAGATAGGAACATCAGTATATTTTTGGGCATTTCCAAGTGAAGAATTTGTTAATAAAAAAGTTGAAAGTGAAAAAATAGAAAAAGAAATAATAGAAAATCAAAAAAGAATTAAAGAATTTAAAGAAGAAAATGAAAAATTAAAAAGAGAACGAGGAGGAGATGAAGGAAGAGAAATAAAAGAAAAAGAAGTAGAAATGTTAAGAGAAAGAAAAGAACAGATTATTAAAGAATTAGAAATTTATAAAGAAAATGATCCAAATATGATTAAACAATTAAAAGAACAAGTTAAAAAAAGTAAAGAAGCAGCTAATAGATGGACAGATGGTATTTTTATGATTCAAAAATATGCAAAAGATAAAGTATCAGTTCCAATTGAAGAATTAAATAAAGGACTTGGAATTCCAAATGATTTAGATTATTTGGATTAAAAAAAAAAAAGAATAATTAAAAAAAAAAATAAAATTTTTTATGAATATTGTTTACATTTTCCATTTTTAAAATGAGAAGAAGTATATTCTTGCATACATAACCAACAAAATTGATATCCACAATTTACACATGTCATATGATTACATCCTCTATTTTTTTCTATTGTTGCATTACATTTTGGACATTTTCTTGTATTTTTTTGTGCCCATGATAAAAATCTTTTATCAGCTTCACAATTCATTCGTTTCCATTCTTGATATTGTGAACATGTTAATCCTGAATGCCATATTTCTTTACAATTAAAACAAAATTTAATTTTCTTTTTTTTACATTCTTCATTTTGACATTCAATTTCTGGTATATTTGGATCTCCTATTACACCTGTACCACATTGTGGACAATATCTACAATTATTTTCTTTTTTTAAATATTCTTGAATACTATATCGTTCATATCTTTCTATAAGTTCTTGATCTATTGGTTGATGTCTTCTTATAATTTGATATACTTCTTCAAATGTTATAATATGACAACAATTAGATTTTGGACATCTTATATTAACTACACCATTAAATATTTTTTCATGAATATGTTCATAACAACACTATTTCTTTAATTTTTCTTTTTATTTATTTATTTTATATTAAAACAAACATCTATACAAAATTTATGTCCACAATCAAATATATAAATATCTTGAATTTTAATATCTGAATAACATATATCACATGTATATTCTTTATTTTCAATTTCTTTTTCTCTTTCTTTTTGTTCTTTTTTCATTATTTCTTTTGTTTCTTTTTCTTCTTTTTCTTTTCTTTTAATAAGATTTTGTATTGTTTGGATATATTCTTGTTTATAAATTTCATAAAGTATTGTTTTTGTATCTTCCATTCTTTCCTTTAATTTTTTAATTTTTAAGTTATTTTTTTTTATTAAATAACATAAATGAAATAATAATCTTAAAAAAAAACTAATTTAAAGAAAATGGAAGGAAATTATTACCAACAACTAATTGGGAATCTTGTTAGAAAAGTATTCAATTATATTGTTATTCATAATATCCATGAAAATCAAATATGGATTTTATTAATTGAAATGTTAAATATGGTAGAACACAATAATATACTTAATTATTCATTTAAAATGATTTCATATGAAAAAGAACAAGGAAGAGAAATATTAAATTTCATAAAAAAAGAAATAATAAAAATGAATATTAAAGAAGAAATTGTTATTTCATTTATTTATTGTTGTTTAAATAAAATTAAAGGTACAAATAAAGAATATTATGAACTTATTCAAAAATATAATATACCAAGAAATAGTAATGAAGGATTACTTTGTATTCATTATAATCTTCTTGAAATAATAGAATGTATTAAAAGAAAGAAAAAAGAAGAAGAAACAATAATATATATTGAAAAAAATAAAGAAATTTTAAATAAATTTCCAAAAGATACAATAAATCCAATAAATATATGGAAAGTTTATAATTTTAATTTTGAATTAATAGGAATTCAAACATTACTTAATGAAATGAGTATATATTTAAAAGAAGAACAAATAGAAAATAATAATAATAATAAAAAAGTTATTGAAAAAATTATTGAAATGATAGGATTAATATGTAATATAAATGAAGAATATCTTATTATGTTTAATAACATTAAAAGAATAGAAATACCAAAAGAAATATATTTTAATGCAGAAATAATAGAAAAATTTGAAATACCAAAATATCTTGGAAAAATAATATTAAGAATAACAGGAATTGCAATATATCAAAGAATATCACTTCTTGAAATAACAAGAATATATAGATGTTATTCAGGAATACTTAATATTAAAGAAAGCGAAATAATTAATATATTTTATACAAATGGATATAAATTATATCAAGAAAAAAAATATTTAGAAGCAATTATTGTTATTAATACATTATTTTCAATTAAGAAAACAATATTTAAAGAAAAAGAAGATAAAAGAATTGAAGAAGCAGAAAAAATAAGAATGTTATCAAGAAAAGCAATTGGAAAAGAAGAAGAAGGAATTAATGAATTAATAGAAAAAATTAAGAAAATAGAAGATAAAAAAATAATAGAAAAATGGAAAATAATTAAAAGAATAGATGATATAATAAATAAAACAAAAGAAATAGAATATTGTATAGAAGAAATTTTAGGAAGTTTAGAAAGAAAAGGAAATAAAATAGAAAAAGAAATTATTATAGAAATAATAGATATTGGAATTACATTTGAACCAAGAATAATAAATAATATAACAGAAAATAAAAGAAAAATAATAAAAAGAATAAGTCAAGAAATGGAAAAATATTATAAAGAAAAACATATAATACCATTTGAAGTAATTAGATTTAAAATTTATGAAATAATTGTTGAAAAAGATAATAATATAAATAAAAAAGAAAAAATAGAAAATATTATTGAAGAAATTAAAAAAAAAGAAGAAGAAAAAATTTATAATAAAACAAAAGGAATTGATATTCTTATTACATTAGCAAAATGTTATTATTTTAAATATATTATAAATCTTTATAATATAGAAAGAAAAAATAATGATGAAAATATTATTGAAATAATGAAAACATTAAAATATTTAAATACAATTAATCAAAAATATAATAATGAAGAAATTAATAAACATAAAATGGAAATTATACCACTTTTAATTATTATAACAACATTATTTGAAATGTATGGAGATCAAACAAATCAAATTAAATGTATTGAAAATATTAAAGAAATAATAACAAAAATTTCAATAACAAATGAAGAAAGAATTAGTTGTTATTTAAAAATTATAGAAAGTTATATTTCAATGGGATATATAAAAAATGCAGAAATAATAAATGAAAGAATTGAAAAAATTTATAAAGGAATAAATATAGAAGGAGAAATAATAATAAATTATATTATGTATTTAATTATGAAAATTAAAATTGAAATAGAAAAAATTAATCAAGAAGATAGAAATATTAATAATTTAATTAATCAAATAAATATATTAATTAAAGAAGAAAATTTTAAGAAAAAAAATACAGAATGGGAAAGAATTATAATAAAAACAAAATTAAAAGATGTTATTAGTTTATATTATTGTAAAATAGGAGATTATAATAAAGGAATTGAATATAGAAAAAAAACACTTTGTTTAATGAAAAAAATAAGTGAAATAAAAAATAAAGAAATTAAAACAAAAAAAGGAATTTTTTTTTATACAATATATTCTTTTATTGGAAATATAATTGAATCATATTTAAAATATGGATGGATATTTGAAATAAAAAATAAATATAAAGAAGCGTTGATGTCTTATCAAGAAGCAGAAAAAATAGGAATAGAAACTGGAAGTTTATTAAGACTTATTGAAATAAAAACTCAAAAAGGAGAATTAGAAATGAAAAAAAGAAATTATGAAGAAGCAAAAAAAGAATTTAAAGAAATAAATAATATTTCATGTAAAATTAAAAAATATGTTTCTGTTAAAAGAAATATGATAATGACATTCATGGAATTAGGTGATTTATATAGAAAAACAAACCACTATAATACATCAATGGAATATTATCAAATTGCAAAAGAAATAATAGAAGAATTACTTCAAGAAAATATTATTGAAACATTTCCATTAATATTAAGAGATTCAACTACAAGAGAATCTTTAATTAGAGAATCTTTAAAAGGAAAAATTGAAAGAACAATAATAGAAGAAGAAGAAAAAGAAAAAGAAGAAAATATAAATAAAGAACCAAAAAATATATCAGAAGTATATCAAGAAATAAAAAATCGAATTTTATATAAAATAATTAAATTAAATAATATTAAAACAAAAAATAATATAAAAAGTATTCAAGAATATAAAGAATTATTAAAATCACCATTTAATTCACCAATAACAAAAGCATGTATTTTAAATCAAATTGGTATTAATCAAATAGAAAATAAAGAAATAAAAGAAGGAAATGAAACATTTAAAAAAGCACTTTTAATAGCTGAAAAATATTGTGAAGTAAAACTTATTCATTGTATTATACATAATATTCTTAGATGTAATAATTTAAATAATAAAAAATGTTATTATCATATAATGTCTATTGGAATAACATATAGAGAAATAGAAAATATAAAATATAATAAAATAAGAATAGAAGAAAAAATAACAATTAAAGAAATTGATAAAAATTTACCAAAAGAATGGACAATTATTTGTCTTTCAATAGATGAAATTGAAAAATCAATTGTTATTAGTAATATAAATAAAGAATATAATGGAATTAATGTCAGAAGAAAATTAAAAAAAGGAAAAGAAAATGAAATTGAAAAAGAAATTGAAAGAATAAAAATAATTAAAAAAGAAATTGAAATAATTTTTAGTGAAATAAATGGAAAAGAAATAACAGAAAATGATAAAAGAAAACATTGGAGAAAAGTTTTTGATATTGATAATAGAATTAAAGATATTTGTTATTCATTAGAAAATAAAGTATTAGGATGGTTAAAAATTATTTTTTATCCAAGAAATTATTTTAGAACAAAATATAATGATAATCTTTTATATTCAATAATTAAAAATATAATAAATAAAGAAATTATAGAAATTGATATTTTATATTTACTTATTATTCATTTTAATAAATTAACAAATGAAGAAATTAATGAATGTCTTAATTATATATTAGGAATTGAAATTAATCCATTAATAATAGAAATTTTAATTAATCAATTTAAAAATATTAAATTACAAGAAAAATTAGAAATTCAAAATAAAAGTATTTTATTAATTCTTGATAAACAACTACATTGTCTTCCTTGGGAATCAATGCCTAATTTTGATAATATAATGATTACAAGATTACCTTCAATTGAACCTTTTTTAATTCAAAAATTAAATAATATTAATAATACAATTCCTGGAATTTTATTTAATGGAAAAAGAGGTTATTATATTATTAATCCAACTCATGATTTAATTAAAACACAAAATAAATTATTACCATTAATTAATAAATTAAATTGGAATGGAATTTATAATCAAATCCCAAATGAAGATCTTATTTTAAAAGCTTTATATGAAAATGATATAATTTTATATTGTGGTCATGGAAGTGGAGAACAATTTATTCATGGTAAAAAAATTAAATCTTTAAATAAATGTGGAATTGCATTTCTAATGGGTTGTAATTCGGTTGAACTTAACCAACAAGGTGATTTTGAACCATCTGGTTTACCAATTGATTATCTTCAAGCCGGTTCTCCTCTTGTATGTGGAAATTTATGGAGTGTTCCTGATAATGATTTAGATAATATTACAATAGAATTATTAAATTGGTTAAATTCAAATTCTTCAAATAATCAATATTTAATTAATATCCTTAATAATGCTAAAAAAAAGTGTATTTGTAGATATTTTATGGGTGCTTCATTAGTATGTTATGGTATTCCTGTATTAAAGAAAAATATTAATGAATCAATTATTATTAAAGATAATTATTAGTATTTATAATAAAATTTATAATAAAATTTATAATAAAAATTAAATTAAAAAAAAAATAAATAAATAATAATAAAAAGAGATATATTATTAAAGAAAGATGTCAATCCATTCATTAGATAAAATTAATAAAGTAATTTTAAGTAAAAACATTAATGAATATATTAATATTGTTGGTGACGAAGTTAAAGAGAATTTAGAAGAATTAAAAAGAATTGATAAAGAAATTGGAGAAAAAGAAATTGAATATCAAATTGAATGTTTAAAAATTGAACAAGAAAATGAAAAAGATCTTAAAGAAATTCTTGAAATTAGAAGAGCAATTATTAATGGAATAAATTATAACCAAAATAAAGAAATAAAAAGTTGTGGAATTCCTAATTTTTGGATTGAAGTATTTAATGAAGTTGGATTAATAGGAAATTTAGAAGTAAGTAAAGAAGAAATTGAAATACTTCAATCATTAATTGACATTGAAAAACATATTAAAGAAATAAAAAAAATTGAAGGAAAAGAAGAAATTTATGTAAATATTCATTATAAATTTATCTTTAAACAAAATCAATTTATTTCTAATTTAATATTTGAATTTGAATTAGAACATTGTATTAATCGTTATGGTATTATTATTGATGAAACTAGAAATTATATCCCATTAAATCAATTTAAATGGAAAAAACAAATTAATGAAAAAAGAATGTTTAATCTTCTTGAAAATGGTGGAAAAAATCTTCATTTTTATTTACAAGATGCATTAAATAATATTAATTTTATTGCAATTGATTTGTTTTTTGGAATTAATACACAAAATCTTTTTCTTGATTCATTTAGTATTAGTGATAATGAATCTGAAAATAAAAGTATTAATGATGATGATGAATGTGTTGATTATTCATCTCATCTTTAAATAAAAATTATTTACTTAATATTTGAAGTATTTGACGTATTAATTGATTGGATTCTTCAGTCTTTTCTTTTAATTGTTTAATTTCTATTCTTTGTTCTTGTATCATTTTTTTCATTATTTTATTTTCTTCTTTTAATCTTTCAATTTCTTTTTCTTCTTCTTTTTTATTATCTCTTGTTTGTACAGTAGTTTCTGTTCTTTTTTCTATAACTTTTGGTGTTAATTCTTTTTTTGATTTAATTACACTATTAGATTGTTCTATTAAATATTCACTTTCTTCTTTTATTGGTTTTTTTATATTATTTATTGTTGGTGTTGAATATGGTTGGATTGTTGGTGTTGAATATGGTTGAATTGTTGGTGTTGAATATGGTTGGATTGTTGGTGTTGAGTAAATTGGTGTTGTTTTCGGTAGAATTGGTAGAATTGGTTTTTGTAGAATTGTTGGTTTTTGTAGAATTGGTTGAATTGGTTTTGATTGAATTGGTTGAATTGGTTTTGATTGATTAATTTCCTGATTTGGTGTATTAAAAAATTTAGGTAATATAGATGAATTAATTGGTTGTGTTTTTGGAGTAGTTGGTCTTTTAATTTGGAATGCTTGTGAGTTAATGTCATAATGTTTTGTTTCAAGTTGATTCAAATTAAATACAGATTGTGTATTACTTGGATTTTGTTGGGTTGTGTGGTATGATGATGTAAATGGAGTTTTATCTTTCTTTTCTTCTTGTTTTTCTGTTCTTTCTCCTATTTTAGTTGTTAACATCTCATCGATTTGTTGTTGACAATCATCTAGATTTCCATTACATCGTTGAAACACATCTTCTATTGTTTCTTTAGCTATTTCTTTTCCATACTTTGCTATGAGTGTTTCCATTATTTGTATTTTTCAAATCTTTTAATTTATTATTTATTATTTTATTAATCAAAACAAACCTCATTTTTGTTTTTTCATCTTTTATTATCCATCTAATAAACTCAAACTACTTATTTTTTTCTTTCTAAACATTCTCTCAAGTAATTGATTCTTATTTTGTTCTAATCTTAAAATCAAATCTTCCAAAAACATAATATTAGAGACAATAAAAGAGCCAAAAAGTTACAACAAAAATAAGTTCATAATATAAAGAATCACACTAAGAATTTTAAGTAATCATATCATTATTTTCAATACAACAAACTACTAATGCATAAGTAATACAAAACATTCTTGTTATATATCAAGTTGATGAAAATATTAAGAAAGAATGGTGTTTCCATTATGTTCAATTTCAAGTATTGAATTTAGAAATCTATAAAATTGGTTTATTAAAGTAGATAAAAACAAATCTGGTACACTTGAACTTATTGAATTAAAGACTGTAAGATGACCAAATGGGTGGTTAAATTAGATGATAAAACATGTAAACATTTAATGAGAATATTTGATATTGATATTTTAATATCTATTTCATTTTATGAATATCTTATAATAATGAAATTTGTTGATTTAACTACTTTAATTTTTAGAAAATATGATATTGATAAAAGTGGTAATCTTGATTTAAAAGAGATTCAATTTTCATTTCTTGATCTTAGATTTGATCTTAATACTAAATCATGTTAAGTTATTACAAAATTATGTAGAAATGGTTTATTTTCTAAAAAGATTCAACTTCCTCAATTTATTGGTTGTATTGCTTATCTTGGACAAATTAGAACTATTTATCAACATAGATTTAAACAAACACAAAGTGATTTTTAATAGACCTGTTTTTGCTAAATTCCTTAATTTAATTATGTCACTTGTTGATGGTGTTTAATTATTTCAATTACTTTTCTTTTAAATTCTTTGTTTTCTCATTTTTATTTTTCTTCATCTCTTTCATTTCTCACTTTTATCTTCTTAAACTCTTTTTTTATTCTTTATTATTATTATTATTATTATTATTATTATTATTATTATTATTATTATTATTATCTATTTTATCATTATTATTACATTCTTTTAATTAAACTCCTTTATACTAATATTTATTTTTTGAATTTAATATATATTGTATTATCATCAATTTTGAACTATTCCAATATTAATTAAATAATTATTCTTAAACATCAACTCCAAATATTTATCTTCTTATTCATTTCTTATTTAACTTTTGTAAATCTTCTCAAAATGTTTATTTAAGAATAAATTTCAAATTAATTATAATCTTATTGGATGATTTGAGAAGTAATTTCTTCACACTTAGAGTTCTTTGAATGATAACATATCTTCTTGATATTTTTGTTCTTTGAAAAGTATTATTTAAAGATAATTATCACTCTATCATGATTTAGTATCATGTTCAATTAAATTTCTTACTATTGGTTGTATTGTTTTATTATTAAATGTTTCTTTTATTAACCAAATCTATTAATTCAAAAAATCAATAATTAACTTGTTATTGTTGTCTTAATGAATAATAAATTGTTGTCTTCAATCTTAATTATTGATTTATTATAGAATTTATGATTTTATAAAACATAAAGAAGAATGAACAAAACTAAACATAAAATATGTGATAATAATAAATGAATATAGAAATATATCTTATTATAAACATTTTATTATTATTTAAAATATGTTATTCAGTTAATGAAAATAAAAATAATGATTATTTATAGTGTTGGAGAATACTTAGAATTGTTATTTTTGATATAAAATTAAATAAATTATTTGATTTTGTATTTAACAATATCATTTTATGTATATATTATTTAAATATTTATTTATTATATCATAATAGCATCACTATGATTTTTATAAACATAATAATTCTTATCAGTTTATAAATCTATTCATCAGTTAATTGAAGTTCTTATTATTTTGTTTCTTTATCTTTCTTTATAAATAATGAAATAAATAATTAAATACAAAATTTAATTCATCATATTGAAATATCATTTTCATTTATTTATTTTTATGTAAACTAATATTATATCTTTTATTATCAATTATTTTAATGTTTTTTATCATTCTTCATTGTTAATCTTATTTATTTCTTTTTCTATAATCTTGACTTATGATATAATTCATATTTCTGATTTCATTGTAATTCAAAAATATGAATCATTTAACGTATTTGAATACCAATTTTGTTCTTATCATAATTGACATTTTCATTAATAAGTTCAATATATTGATTAACTAATATTATTCTAATACCACAATAATTTTAATTTAAATATTTGAAATCTATTTTGTATATTTTCTGTTAAACAAATAGAGTGACATTTCATTTTAATTCAAATGTCTATTTAGTTGTATAATATTTACTGAAGAATGATGCTAATTTTTTTATTTTTTAACAACTTGAAATTAATTTGTGTGTTATTTTCAATTCCTAAATAACCTCATAAATTCAATACCCATATGTTTATTTTATCTTTCAACATTTGAATGGAATCAATTATTGATTCAACTACAAAGTTTATGAAAGAAAATGGAAATGAAATAACAAAATGGACAGCAGAAGTATCAGAAACAAGTTATTCTGTAAGTATGGCATGTTCTTGTTTATCATCTTTATTCAGTTGTTTTGAATCAACACAAGACTTGAGTAAAGACTTAAATACATATGCAGAAATTAGTGGTAACATTGCATTAGGACTTCATGTTTGTTCTAATGTATCAAAAGTAGCAACAAAACTCTCAAAAGAATATCAAAATAATAAAGGATATCTTCAAGAAAGAACATACCCAGGATTTCTCAATAGTACGAGCACAATAGAAGAATTAATTGATGGAACTGATCAAAATGAAGAATTGTATCTTTGTTAGATACACATTTTGGTAATAAAGAATAGTTAATTTAGTTTCAGTAGATATTGATTTTTATATTTCATTTTGTATATTTGAGATTATTTCATTCTATCAAGTGTATTGTTATGAACTAGTTTTATATCTCTATGTTCACCTCATGGTTTCCACATTCTTGTGTTAAATATCTCATAATTATTATATCTGTTTTACTTTATTTTATGTTTCAACACAATAACCACTTCTCTTTTTATATTCTTCTTTTGGTTCTACTTATTTTATTATATTGAAGAATAGTTTGATTTTATTCTTTATTTCTTCATTATTTATTATATTTATTTTACATTTAATTTAGTTATTTTTAATCATATTCATTAAATCATGTTTATCAATTTGTATGTTTTTATTTACAATATAATTTAATAATACCTGTTCAATTAATGATATTTTACCTGTATAAATATTACACCACTTTAGTTGATCATTTCATGTATTTAATGATTTGTTAAATCATACAAATGTACCACTCTCATCCGTTAATTTTAATTATTTATATTCATTTAATTTTTTCTTCTCATTTATTATTCCTTTATTTTTGATAAACTAACATAAACAAAGAAATATAAAATAAAATAAATAAAATAAAAAAGAAATAAAAAAGAATAAAATAAATATTTTATTATATTTTTATTTATCTTTTATTCTTATTTCTTTTTATTATTTATTAAATTAACACATTGGGTGTGATTCTTTCAAATGAAATAAAACAAGAATGAAATATGTCCATTTTTATATTCATCATTTCATTCATTGATAGATGAAATGTTCATATTCATTTATTGATTTTATTTTATATTCTTTTTTATTTTTATATTTCAAATAAACAATAATGAATAAAAATCATTTCATTTCAATTACAATAATTCGTTGTGGTGTGAAACAAGTAGTTAACCAATGTTTTCCACAAAGTGCATTTGATATTCCTTTATATGAAAATGAAGACTGTCTACAATATGACCATGTTTTATCATTTTCTTTAAAAATACGAATATCATTTCCATTTCCAAATTCAAACAAACAGTCACTTGATTGATTGCCTAAATAAAATGCATATTGTGGTTCTTCAATATCAAATTTCATCATTCCTTTTATTCTTCCTTTTGATTCTATTGAAAATAAAAATGATTT